>NC_057863.1:72502793-72802793 GCF_019393635.1 Dromiciops gliroides
AAATTATTTTATTTTTAGTAATGAACATTTTTATTTATAATTTTAGGTTCCATTTTTTAACCCTCCTTCCCTCCCTCCCCCTCTCTGAGGTGGTAAGCAATCAGATATGGGTTATACATGTAAGATTATGTAAAACATTAGATCAGGGGTTCTTTATATCATCTGTGCCATGGACCTAACAAGCTGCCCCTTCATCCCCTTTCCTAACTCTATCCCAGAAGGACCCCCTCCATCCCAGGAAAACTGCAGATAGAGCAATGAAGCCCTGTCATCCTTGAAACTAAAATTATTTTTTGCAAATTTCCAATATTCGTTAATGCTACATAAGGTCCCCATTTGGGATTTTTTTTGTTTAGTCTGTTGAAATCTAAGGACCTCTTCCGAAAATAATATTTTTAAATATATAAAATAAAAAACATAGAATTACAAAGGAAAAAAATTATATTTATATGTATTTATCAAAATATTTTTTAAGTCCACATGTCTCAGATTAACAACCCCTGGACCAAATGACCTTTTACATCTCTTTCAGCTCCAATTCCCAAGTCACTTGACCTCCCTGGGCCTCGGTTTCCTCAGATGTAAAATATGGGGATTGGACTAAATGGTTTCTGAAGTCCTTTCCAGCCCTAGAGCAAATATCTTAAGGCTCATCATGTAAGCAGTGTAACTATAAAGCAATGAGGCTCCCTATGTGGATGGTGGAAACAATCTCCTTACTTGGTAGTCAAAAATCATGTAAAGGTTCTCAGTGAAAATGAGATAATGATCCCATGTATGAACTCTGGACTTCAAGCAGAAATGGGCAAATGGCACACAGATAAAAAGATAATTTGGCATACTGTCACGCATGCTGAATCACAGTTTATTTTTTACTTTTAGCTAGATATATATTTAAACAGGTTTTTGGCAAGGTTGGCTACCAACTTGAGAAAGTGCTCCTTTATGAATATGACCCTACCCAATAAAAAAAAAATCCCACACTGGGACTTTATGCAGCATTAACCAATTTTGGAAACTTTGCAAAAATTAATTTTAGTTTTAGATGACAGAGGGCTTCATCACCTTGTCTGGTGTTTTCCTGGGTGTGGTTTGTTCTGGGAAGGAGTTCTCATGTTCAATGGCAGAGAAGGAGACTCATTCATTTGTGAGCCAAATCCAATGGCCCTTTCTTAGTTCTACTTTTTTGACCTCTCTCCGGTGTCTGACCCTGTTGAACACTTTGTGCTCCTAGCTACTTCTCTTTTCCATGCCTTTTCATGGCTCTTCTGAGGCTTACCTGATTGCTTCTTCTTAGCACCCTTTGTGAGTGCATCATCAATGTCTCAATATACATTAGTATATACCATGGGACTCTGAATTAGAACCCTTTTTCTTTCTTTTTTTAATCATAAAAGTATTTTATAATTTTCTAGTTACATGTAGAGATAGTTTTCAACATTTATTTTTTCATTCTTTTGGTTTGTTTTTTGTTTGTTTTTTTGGTGAGGCAATTGGGGTTAAGTGACTTGCCCAGGATCACACAGCTGGTAAGAGTCAAGTGTCTGAGGCTGAATTTGAACTCAGGTCCTCCTGAATCCAGGGCTGGTACTTTATCCACTGCACCACCTAGCTGCCCCATAACATTTGTTTTTATAAGATTTCTAGTTCCAAATTTTTCTCCCTCCTTCTTTTCCCTCCCCCCTCCCCAAGAGAGCAAGCAATTTGATATAGGTTATATATGTACAATCACATTAAACAATTTCTGCATTAGTCATGCTGTGAAAGAAGAATCAGAACAAAAGGGAAAAACCTCAAAAAAGAAAAAACAAAAACAAAAACAAGTAGAAATAGCATGGTTCCATCTGAATCTAGATTCCACAGTTCTTTTTTTCTGGATGTGGAGAGCATCTTCCCTCATGAATCCTTTGGAATTATCTTGGATCATTGTATTACTGAGAAGAATTAAGTCTTTCACAGTTAATCATCACACAATATTGTTGATACTGTGTACAATGTAGAACTCTTTTTCTTTCCTCTTTCTTTTGGTTTATCAATCACCATTAGTTCAGTTATCATCTATATGGACATGACTCTCAAATCTACAGCCTAAACTCTAGTCTTGTATCACCAAAGTATCTGATGAACATATTTCAAACTCAATATATCTGAAATGGAACCCATTGTCTTTCCTCTTAAACCCAACCTTCTTTCTAGATTCCCTGTTTCTGTGGTGAAAAACACCATCCTTTCATTCAAATAGGTTGACAACCTAGGGATCATTCTCCATTCTTCATTCTCCCTTCCCCATCATGTACAATCAGTTGCCAAATATTGTTGGTTTTACCTCTCTCATCTCTGTTCCCTTTTCTCCTCTCACATAGCTCCTACCCTAGTTCAGGTCATTATCTCAGCTTGTCTAGAGGATTGCAATAACTTTGCAATTGATCTTTGCTTCCAGGTTTTCCCATTTCCATTTCATCCTCCAAAGAGTGTCAAGCTGATATTCCCAAAGAATTGGTCTAATCTTGTCAATCCTCTGTTTGAGAAGCTTTTTGAGAAGCCCCCTTGCCTCTAGATTAAAATATAAGATCCTTCACATAGTCCTTTGTGGTGGGTGAAATATGAAATGACTGAGGAAACAAAGGTTTGTGCATCTGGGTATATCGATTTATTAAGCAATGCATGCCAGTTGCATAATAAATCAGGACCAGGGCTCTTTAGCTTTGGCACTGGATCCTGAAAACAGGGGAGACCGATTTTTATACATTAAAAACAATTAATCAAATAAGACCAATTAATTAGAAGAAAACAATTAACCAGGATACAAAATTAGGTAATCTGATTTCTAATTAGAGGAAGATTAGGCACTTTCCAAGGTGAGAGTGGGAGATTGAACAGATGCAATTCCCTGAAATCAGAAAAAGGTGTCCCCCTTCCCACAAGTGTCTGTATTCAATCAAAGGAACATGGAAACAGTAACTGATTGACTACTAGGGTGCCCTTTTCAGATAAGACTTATGGGTTTCCTGAACATACTTGTGAGAAAACTCCTTGCATTGATCTTTGGATCTGACCAAATGACAAGGTCAGCATAAACTACATCCTTAGTTAAGGGTCTCTAAGCAACAAGTAGACTCTGTCCAACTTCCCAGCCACTCAGGGCTAGGATCGAACAACACAATAAAGATTCCCCCCTCAAAATTCACATATTTCAATAGAAAGAGAACTGAATTAGATCCAGAATTGAGTCAGAAGATGGAGTCAGTGTGGTTCACCCAATTCCCACTACCATTTGCTACTTCAATTACTTCCCCTTCTCATCCAGGCTCCAACTTTTTGGATTTATCGTCAACTAATCCCCTTAAACACTTAGTTCTAACAAAACTGGCCTGAAATTTATGGTTTATCTGAGAAAATCTTTTGAGTTCACTCCTATTCTTTTACTCAGAGTTCCCAATTCTCAATTTCCTTCTTCCTTTAGCTTTTCTGAGCCTGGGGGATTAAACCTACATGGTTCTCAGCTCTGTATGACATGCAAATAAGGTGGCTGTTGCTATATTCATTTCAATTTAAATTAATAAACATTTATTCAGCATCTAGTATGTTCCAGGCTCTGTGCTAAGTGCTAAGGATACAAAAAGAGGCAAAAGACAATCCCTGACCTCAAGGAATTTATAATCTAATGGGGGAGAAAGCAAGCAAACAAATATATACAAAGCAAGCTATATATAGGGTAAGTAGGAAATAATTAAAAGGGGGAAAGCACTGGAATTAAGAGGGTTTAGAGAAGGCTATACAAAGTGAGTATTTATTATTATTACATTCATTACAACTGAAGTGATTTTATGGAACTCTACTTGAATGTATTTTCCTTTCTTTCTTTTAATGACTTTCACAAGGACTCAATTTCTCTATACCTTAGTTTCCTCTTCAGTAAAATGAGGAGGTTGGACTCATACAGTCCCTTCCAGGTTTAAATCTATGACCTCGGATAGAATACATCATCACATAGTTCATGCATTAACTTTAAAAAAAATCAAAATTCAAGAGAGAAACTTGGAAAAATATTTCATAAGATATTATTCCAAAGACTTGGAGGAAAACAAACAAAAAATAAACTATGTCTGAATGTAGAGAAGCAATGTGGTGGAGTAAAAACAACAGTGAATCTTAAATGAGAAGAATCTTGCCTCTTTCCCTTGCTGTGGGAACTTTACTTCTCTGCCTCAGTTTCTTCTTAAATAAAATGTGTATAAACATATCTATTATCCTCACTAGGTTGTACAGTAGGTAGGGGACAGTGTTTCATCTCCTCAAGAGCCAAGCACAGTCCTCTGCATACAGGAAGTAGGGACTTGATAAATATTTATTGAATGAAATTTTTTTTTGGGGGGGCATATCTAACTGCAGTGAAAGTCAGTGTGCACCTGTGGGCTCAAGGCTAAAAAAACAAAAACAAAAAACTGGGTGGACCAAACACAAATGCTACCTGACATAAATTGAAGAAAACCTGCACTTCATTTCTCTTCCTAACCCTGCTCCTGCTCCTGCTGCTCATGCTCCTCCTCCTCTTCCTCCTCCTCCTCCTTTTAAAATTTGGGACACTTGATTGATAACAGAAGGCTAGAGGGGGTTCTCTAAGCACAGTAATACTGGGGTGAAAAATCGGACCAAAGGGTAATTGGGAAGGAAAGAGGGTGGCACTGGTACACGTGGGTGGGGCTATATAAAATTGAGCCTTGTGGTTTTTTCTTTAATCTGTTGGCCAGTCTGGTACAAACTGTGCGAGAAGGGAATGTTTGAAAGGAAAAGCCCAGGGAGTCAGATGAATACAGGTATTTAGGATCTCCCAGGTCTGTTTGGGTCTTGAAGTTGCCCCTCTGCTTGTTGGACACACAGTCAAGGTAGCCCTGGAAAATGACAGGTTGACCAGGAATAAAAAAGTGAGTCAGAGGGCCAGACAGCACCCTGTGTGCAAACGCCATTTCAGGAAAGAAAGTCAAGCTTGTTTCCTTGATCCATTTTCCATTTGCACGGCTGTTCCCCGAGGCATTAGGGAGCCTTGCAAACCCCCTGTATTATAGTTAGACAAAGCAACTGGGGAAAAGCACTATTTCGTTCATTGAATGCCTCTATGCAGCCTTGTTGGAGAGCAGCTGTAACTCATCTTGGGTCATTTCTGGGAGCAGACTTGGGCCCCCAAAGGTTCCTTTATATCTCAGAGATAAAAGGGTTTCCTCTTTCCAGGTTTCAATTCAGGTGACCTCTAAGGTCCTTCCTTTGCTAAATCTTTCGGTCTTACTGTTGACAAAAAGGACAGACAGAAGCCTTGGGAGGTTAGGCGCCATTGAGAAAGTGCACAAGTCCCCTCCCCCCACCTCCCACCAGCCATGTCTGGGTGTGTATGTATCCTTTATTGGTTTTGTTGCTATTTAGAAAAGATCAGCTATCAGATGGAGGCTTTTAGTTACTGGGAAGGATGAGAAGTGAAAAGTGAAGACAGATTCGTGGCCAAGAAAATCCATTTGCTAACTGTACCCTTAGATGCTTAACAGCTTGCAAAGGTTAGATGGACCCTTTAATTTCTATAAGTATTTCAATGAACATTTATTGAATGCCTACTGTGTGCAAGGCACTGTTTCTAAACCATGTAGCATCATCTCTGATATAATGGGTAGACTTCATACTTACAGATTATTTATAAATACAGATAAAAAGCAGCATTGTACAGTAGAAAAGAGAACTGGGTTTGGGGACTGGATTTGAATCCCAGCTCTAAGTCCTGGACTTAAAGACGCAGGAACAAATCCAGCCTCAGACATTACCGGTTAAGGAGCCCTGGGGAAGTAACTTAACCTATTTGAGTCTCAGTTTCCTGACTTATAAAATAGCACTTACCCCACAGGGTTGTGTGAGCATCAAATATGTAAACCCTTTCGCAAGTTTTAAAGTGCTATACCAACATGAATTATTATCTGTTATTGCTGCTGTAATTACTACCACCTCAACTATTACCATTACCACCACCACCACCACCACCAATAGTCTTAGGCAAGTAACTCTCTTTCTCTTTCCCTGGCCCTCCAATTCTTCATCTGTAAAATAAAAGGATCACTAAGCTTCCTCTATGGGATGATTCTATCCCCTTGCTTACAAGACTCTCCAAATACTTCATAAATAGGACAAATTCACTGACATCTATTCTATGTCTGGAACTTAAAAGAGAAAAAGACTATGACCCAGAGCAGCCCAGGGACTTGTCCAAATTCACCAACCCAGGGCTCCTGACTAAGTGCAAGCACTTAGCATTTGGAAGAATTGAATTATTTTGAAGCAAATGTAATGGGGAGCTCCTTGCTTATCCAGGTTAAGACTAACTTTCTTCTTTCCATATGGTTTTGGCCACAGACTCAATTAACAAAAGCAAAAATGCAATCTTTCCTTTTTTTTTTTAAAATAATGGCCTTTGATTGGTTATAATGAGTCACAGCTGCAATAGTTTCCTTGCTCTTGTTTGACCTCATATCACTGTAACCTCTTGCAGGGGAAATGGGCTATAAAGCCAGACTTCTCCCGAGGTGTGGTGGGAAGGAACTGTCTGGGTCCTCACTTGACACCTGCACCTTAGCCCAGCTCCAAGGGAAAGTCGTCAACTCAGGTGGCTGAGAAAAGCAGATGTTCCCTGCAGCAACGTGTAAAGTATTTGGGGTGGGGGTGGGGAATGTTTTATGGGCTTTTGGCTGGGACTTTCAATTCTGAATATTATACAAAGGAAGTTGTCTGGTGGCAGAACAAATGAACTAAGCAGATTTCTCTAGGAGAGGGAACCAATTTTGTCACTGGTAAGCAGGTACTGACAAAGGAAAATGAGGATATGTATATGCTTGATCTGAGAAGTTAATGAACTTGGGAAGATTAAGGCAGCCTAATCTAATGTATAGTCAGGTCCCAATTAAAGGAAATAAAAAATAATGGTTGTATTCAAATTCACATCGCATGTTTCCATTGGTCTGAAACCAGTGACCACATTTTATGTAAATATAAGTTCAAATAATAAGAATTCAGATACATGCAAACACTTCATGGGATTCATCATTTGTACCAATCCAGGACCTAGCTGTCATGTGAAAACCTTGGCTTTGTTTCCTTGCTTTAAACATACATTCACTATTAGAGGAACTAAATATATCAGGAAGATTAAAGGGACAAAGATGGATCAAGAAGAAGGGTTGATCTCAGTAGTGATGGAGAAGGTGGTTCACTCACTACTCTAGTGCCCTTCTTCTGATTAGAACATGTTTAAAGTAAGGTGGCACAATGGATAGAACAAGGGAACTAGAGTCAGGAAGATGAGTTCAAATCCCCCCACACTGACTTATTAACTGTATTACCCTTGGTAAGTCATTTAACCCCTTTCAGGCTGAGGTGTCCTTTCATCTAACTATACAATGACACATTTCAGGTCCAGAGAACTATTTTCTTTAGTTTTTCTATTCATTAATCCTCTAACCTTCATCAGAGATGTCTTTTACTGATTTAGTTGTGCTCCTCAGTCACAAGAAAGGAGCATGGGAGCCTCTTCGAAGTAGTAGTAGAGTAACTACATCAATCTGTACCCCAATATTATCATGGTGGGGGAATCTTTTCTGATTTTTATCAGTAGAATTTCAGATGTAGAAGGGTGGGGGCCAGATTTGCCAGGAAGCTCAAGGACTGGTGTGTGTGGTTAGGAAGGCGAAATAGAAGTAAAGAGCTTGTGCTGGGGGGAAGCTGAAATGAGGGGAAGTATGGAATCAAAGAACCAGACACCACGGCTATAAAAAGCAGACAGAAGGAGGAATGCCTTAAACTAGGTAATCCTGCTTAGAAACCAGACAGGTGCCTTGTGTGAGATAGAGGCCAAGATTGGTCTATTTGTTCATTCCCCAACTCTTGTTACCCAAATGAAAATAGAACAAATGAATAGCTCATCTGTTGTAATATTCCAGCCCCCACTCCCACCCCCACGCCCCACAACACACACACACACACACACACACACACACACACACACACACACACTTTTTTTTTTTTAATAGACTTACTGCAATCTTGACCTCCCTGGTCTCTGAAAGGCTTTGATTCTAACAAAGCAGTCAGGCGAGAAAGGCTGCATTTAATTTCCTTACCTGAGATTTCACCCACTGATGCCTAGATCTCTTGTTTACTGATAATGAGATGGTTTACTAATTTTGCTCCCCTAAAGCTGCTCTTTACATAAATCTAGATGCACCAAAGGTATGCAAATATAAAATACCTAAGGAAAAAACCACCCAGATCTTTAAGATTTGTAGCTGGGTAATAGCCTGCCTAACGTCATCTTTTCCCTTTCCAATCTTAGTGTTCATTCCCCCATTCAGCACAGGGGCAAGATTGTGCCTCCGGGTTTTGTCTTGAGTCTTCTCCTATTCTCTCTGTCTCTTGGTGATCTCATTAGCTCTCGAAGACTCAGTTGCCATCTATGCAGATGTCATTCAGATCTATACATCAACCCAAGTCTCTTCTGAACAGTGGTCCTCTATCAACAACTCCCTATTGTAAAGCTCTAACTGGATGTCCAAACTCAACAAGGTTAAAATGTACTTTATTATCTCTCCTCTCCCCTTCCTTATTTTCCTAATTCTGTCAAGGGTGCTATCATCCATCTATTCACCAAAGTGTGAAACCTTGGAAATTCCCTCTATTCTACATTCTCACCGGATCCTCAAATTCAATTAGTTGATCATTTTTGTTGGTTCTGCCTCCACAATCTTTCACATCTATCCCCTTGTCTCTACTATTGCAATTACCATAGTGCACAAAATCGCTTCTCATCTAGACCTTGTGTTTTTAAAAATGATTGCTATTACTGTATTTTATAAGTTAATTGATTGCTATTTATATATTAATTACCATTACACCAGTTTGGGTGGTAAGCATTTATTATTAATTAATATTGGATATCAGGAAAGTATTGACTGTACGTCTCCCAAACTTTTCATAGTCTCAGGCCTTCATACCTACATAACCCTAAAAGGAAGAGCAAGCACCAAGAAAAAGCATTCTGATCCAAGAGAGAGGGATCCTCCAATGGTCAAGGGTTTTATCCTCTTTTGTTAGAGGATACACTGATCAAAGCTAATTGCTTAGCATCATTCAGTTCCATTGGTTGAAATGACTTGAGGTGGTTTAAATGAAAATGAACTCTACCCATGACATAAGGCAAGAGTATGCAAAAGAAGGGCAAAGGCAAATTCCGGTATCCAGGTGTGGTTTGATCCCATCAGTTGACTGAGCTAGGAAAAATAACCAGTCTCCATTTCTTTCTTTTGTTCCCTTGGGTTTGTCCCAGACAAGATTTGCTGAAGTTCCACAAGAACTGGACTTTCTGGAGTGGAGGAGGGGGGAGGAGGAGAAAGGGCTGAAACTGATCTCTGGGTCCCCCCCAAATTCATTATTAATAATTATTTTCTTACAACCTAAAGGTATCAAAATAGGGGCCAAATTCCCAAGTACTGCCCAAACCAGGTCAAAATGCAAGTGGGAAATGTTTAACAAAATACAAACACAATACAACATAGATAATGTTAATTTGTGGTTTTCTAAGTCAAGGGGTAGAGGGGAGAAAGGTGGTGGTACCACTGACTATGGCAATGGCATCCTAATTTGTCCCCCTGTCCCAATTTTCTCCCTATTTCAGTCTCTCCTTCACACAGCAGCCAACTCAACATTGCTAAAACATAGGTCGATTATGTTAGTCTCATATTAAAAAAAAAGTTGCAGTGGCTCCCTCTTGTCTTTAAGAAAAAATGCAAGCTCTGCTGGTGATTCAAGTCCATCACAATCTGGGTTTCTTCTTACTTTCCTAGGCTTATATCCTTCACATGCTCTGTTCTCCAGCCAGCCTGGTTCCCTTGTCTCTAGTTCATATCATTTCATCTCCTGCTTCCTCCCTTCAAAGAGATTTGCTTTCTCCTAGAAGAAAAGATTCTCAGGGCAGCTAGGTGGTGCAGTGGATAGAGTCAGGAGGACCTGAGTTCAATTCCGACCTCAGACACTTAACACTTACTAGCTGTGTGACCCTAGGCAAGTCACTTAACCCCAATTGCCTCATCAAAAAAGAAAAGAAAAGAAAAGATCTTCCTAAAACCCCTAGCTTCCTTTGTAGCTCAACTTAATGCTATCTTCTGCATGGGCCCTTTTAAAATTGCTAGTGCTTTCTCACAACCAGAAATTACCTTGCTTATTTGGCCAGCAAGGTGGATGAGGGTGCTGGACCTGGAGTCAGGAAGAGCTGAGTTTGAATCCTGGCACAGACACAGTTAGCTGTGTGACCCTAGATCAAATTTATACTCTCTTAGAAATTAAGAGATTGTTTTGTCTTGGAATCCTTGGCCCCAGGTACAGTGCTTGTTCCCTGGCAGGCATAGGGCCCAGGCCTGAGATTTCATTGGCATAGGGAACTGGGAAATGATTACAATGGTAAAAAATGAGAAAACCAAAGGGGTCAATAAAAACAAATCAAGTATGCCTGACGATTGTGGATATGATCCCTGAGAGTACTCAAGGAGAGGCTGGTTGTCCACTTGTCAGGGACACTGTAGTGGGGATTCTTGCCCTAGGTGGGATGTTCAATTTTCAACTTCTCTCCATAAAACAGGCCCTGCCTCACCTTGGGTTCCACATCAGGCTGACATCACTGACAGGGAAACAATGGGTCTTTGCTGGAAGAGATGCAGTCAGCACGTTGTCTCTCGGGGCTCCCAGGGTCTGGGGTGATGTTTCTGTGACTTGAGGGCATGCTGTGGTTGTGTGACATGATCCAGCTGTCTGCCCTGTGTGAAGGCGGATGTCTAGCCAGAGAACATAGCCAGCTTCTTAAAGCTGCTGCTCTAATTACTCAATATTTTCCTCTTGTCTCCAGACACCACTTCTCATAAATCCCTTTGCCTTGCAACTTTGGAACAGAGCTTGAGGGTTTAAACAAATTTGTTCAGGGGGCCTCTGGGCTTCGTGCAAACAAGGAGTCATTTGAAATAAACTGGGAGTTGCCCCAGTCTTGAGCAAGCAGCCTTCCAGAGGACAGTGCAGACAGCCTTTCAAAGGACAGTTTGTTGATGATATGTACACTTCACTTGGCTCCATAGATACTCAATGTACAGAAGATAACCCCAGGTGCTGGGCACTGGTCAAGAGAAAACACTGGCTCCAGGGCTTACGTGTCATTGGTGTCCATCCATGGTGAATAGGATGTATGTCTTTCCATGTTTCAGATTGGAAGGAAGCTCAAATTGCCAGGCTGTATATGTTTTCCTCCTGAGAAACCTACTTTCTTCTCAGAACGTATGAAAATAAAAATGCTGATGCTTTGAATGCTTCACTTTGTCAATCATTTAGGATTCTTCACAGTTGGTGGTGGACGAAGGCATGATCTGATGGGGGCTGAAGGGAGGAGAGGTCAGGTCTTGTCCTATGCTCTGAACCAATTATTTTTTCCCCAGCAATGAGCTGCACCTGCCCCGTGGGCTAGATTTGCTCCTGGTTCCAAGCCATTCAATTTTAATTAACCAGAACCACGTTTGATTTATCTCCATGGAGCAGAGGTGGTAATAGGCTCATGACTTATGTTAACACTCTTCTCCCAGCTCTCGGCATGGGAGGGGGTCATCAACCTCTCTCTAAGATGAGGTGATTTCCATGAAGTCTTAGGATCGGCCACAGTCGTGGGTCAGGGCATTGAACATGTAACTCGATAAGCAGAACTGGTTGCTCCGTGGGTTCTTCTCCCCACCAAGAATCAACTTGAGCTATTAGGTATGGGCAGGTAGTGATCAAGATAAGACTTTAATCACCCCTCCCCCATACCCCCACCCCAATCTGTGCTCTGGAACTTCTGTGACAAATGAACAATGAATGGTGAGGTTTTAATTCAACAATGTCTATGTCAGGGATTATTTATTTTATTTCATTTTTTTGTGGGGCAATTTGATCTCAGGTCCTCCTGAATCAAGGCCCAGTGCTTTATCCACTGCACCACCTAGCTTCCCCCTACATCAGGGATTCTTAACCTTTTTGTTGTTGTTATGAATCTCTCTGGCGGTCTGGTGAAGCCTATGGACCCCTTGTCAGAATAATGTGTTTTGATTAATAATTAAAGGAATTATCCAATATAAACTAGATGTTAGTGAAAATAAAGATACATTTTTTCCCTATCCAAATTCAAGGAACCCCAGAAATCTACCCTTATATCCTTTGGATATAGGGGACCCCAGGTTAAGAATCCCAGATCTATACCTTCAAAATCTTTTCAGACTGGTTAGTTCAGATTGGTGCTACCACTGACTATTGTAATAGCAATTGTTTGACAACTGCTGGGCACCTACAGCAGAGAGATTAAAGAAACAGAGAAAGCCTCTCCATTAGCTCATTGAGTCAGTGGGAGGCATTCTGTAAATAACTGTGGGATGAATGAATGCAGTCTGCCCATTGCTCATGGGATGACTTAGTGCTAAGCACCCATGTTTGAGATAGACACCGAGTGAGACTAAGGATAGATTTGTCCCTATGTGTAGGCAGAGGAGATAGCCACCTACACCAACTGATTTAAGAGGCTCTGGAATAAGAATGACTCATATTAATACAGTGCTACCAAGCCTCAGGCTTTCTTTCCAATAACCCTGTGAAGCTGATATTATGAATATTATGACACCCACTTTACTGATGAGAAAATTGAGCCATGGAGAGCTCTAGTAGCTTGTCGATAGTTACACAGCTGATAAGCCAGGATTCTTGCTTCTGACTACCTGTCTGGTGCTCTCTCCATTATATCACACCACCTTTACGTGGCCATACAGAGTGAAAAGAATTCCCCACCAGACTGTCACAATGCCTGAAATTCCACTATTCTCCCCTTTGGTTTTTTTTTTAATTTTAAAATGCAAATATTCCAAAAGGAAATAATAGATAAAGCAATTATCTAAATGTTTTTATTTTCATGAGAGAAGTATTTAGGGCAAGGATAAAAGGCTTCTGGAGTGAGAAGCAGTGAAGAAAGACAGGTGCTAGAAGGAGAGGGGGAGGGCACGGAAAAGAAAGAGGCGGGACCCCAAAACAAACTTTGATTGCTTTGCATTTCATCCAGGGCCAGACCCGGTTGCCCAATATAAATTTATTGAAAATAAACAAGATGAAAGGCATTTTGCTTGCAAATGAATCCCAACAAATAGGCAAACACAATTCAATCAGCATAAAAATTGAGTCAAAAATTATCTGTCCCTAGAAAGCAAATGAAGTGAAAATAGACTGCATAGGAACTAGTAAATCAAATTGGGTGCTGTTGATCCCTCGTATTCTATTCATTTGCTTGGACCCCCAGACTGTATTTGGTGGGGACAGTCCCTCAAGTCACAAACGCAAAGTTGTTCCTTCTTTATCTATGTTTTTTTTTTGTTGTTGTTGTTCAGTCATATTCAACTCTTCATGACCTCATTTGGGATCTTCTTGGAAGAGATGCTGGAGTGGTTTGCTATTTCCTTCTCCTGTTCATTTTTTTTTTTTTTTTAGTGAGGCAATTGGGGTTAAGTGACTTGCCCAGGGTCACACAGGTAGTAAGTGTTAAGTGTCTGAGGCCAGATTTGAACTCAGGTACTCCTGATTCCAAGGCCAGTGCTCTATCTACTGCGACATCTAGCTGCCCCTCCTGTTCATTTTACAGATAAGGAAACTGAGGCAAACAGGGTTAAGTGACTTGCCCAGGGTCACACAGCTCATAAGTGTATGAGGATGGATTTGAGTCTTGATTCCAAGCCCAGTGCTCTATCCATTGTGCCAGAACTCCTGGGCTCAATATTTATAAGCTTTCCCCCTATTGCCTTTTCATCCATGTCTCCCACTGTTGGCCTGCTCTCACTCTATACTCCAGTCAAATTAGATATCACGCTAGTTCCTGACCATTCCTGACACTTTCCCTCCCTGACACTCTCATGCAAATGGTTCCTTCTTTTACTCCCCCAAAATGTTCTTCTCTACTGTCTCTATCAAAATCCTAGTCATCCTTTAAGGCCATTCAAATGTTTCCTCCTTAATGAACCCTTCCCTAGGCCCCTCAATTAGAAACAAGTTGTGTGTTTCCCCAGTACATCGTTGGTATCTCTCTTTTAGTGTTTGCCTTTTTCTGTCTTATTTTTAGAGATATTTGTAATCATGTTCCATCTCCTGTTTTTGACTATGAGCTCTTTGAAAACAAGGACTCTGTCTTATTTATTTTGCTCTTGTACACATGAGATAATAGAGGGACTAACTCTCTGACTTGCTCTGTTTCTGTCTCTCTTTCCCTCTTTCTCTCTCTGTCTCTCTCTCTCAATGAATAAATGAATAAACAAATGCTTGAATGCATTCATCATCCAATTAATCCTGTCCACATCTTGTCTATATGTGATTGTTTATGTGTTGTCTCTACTAATAGACTGTCAGCTCCTTGAGAGCTAGGACTGTTTTTGTCTTTCTTTGTATTCCCAGAACTTGGTACAAGGTCTGGGATATACAATAGGGGTTTAACAAATACTTTCTTGACTGACTGCCCAACAGTCTTCTCGTAGGATGCATGTGTTGGGACTGGACCCCTCCTAGTCATTTTTGATTTTTAGCATCCCATCCTGATGGAAAAGATGAAAAAGATTCAAGGACATTCAAGGCAATGCTCATTGCCTTTCTCTACTTGACCCACTCACTCAAGATGGAAGACTCCTTCTTATTTCTTTCCCCCAACTAGGTATGGAATGCTAGAGCTTACTCAGTTCTGTTTGTCTATGTATGCCCCACAATGGTCATAATTGTGTATTACATTCTGGGTCAGACATGATGGGTCCATCCATGGTGTGTGAGCTATGTATGTTATTGTATAGAAGAAGCAGTGAGGAGTAGTGGATGGAGAGATGGTCTTGGAGACAGAAAGACCTGAATTCAAGTCTTGCCTCTGATACATATAGACTATTTGACCTTGATTGCATTAGTTTCTCTGATTATCTTAGCCTCCCAGGGCTCTATGCAACTTTCTAAGGCTAAGAGAAGTATCAGCCTACATTGGCAGAGGGACTTTCTCCTCTGGGGCTTCCCTATATCAGTGAAATCCCAGTTGTAGTCTATATTTCTATCCTACAGAATATAAATTAAAATGCATATGTCCATGTAACAGCTGATACCCACATATATGTATATATGTACACTTTGAGATTTTATAAATCACTTTGCATCTTTTTTGGGGGAAGCTAAGTGCACATTGGATAGAGTTGTAACGATTGGAATGACACCACCTGCTGGAGACTTACTGTAGAAGAGCTCCGCCCATGAGGTGAAGGTCTTTGAGGGCAAGACCATGCGTCTTTTCTTTGGCGTCAGGAAGTGATGTTTGCTGGTAGGAGGAAGAAGAGGGAGCCTGGCGCTCTGACTGAGGTCTTTCCTGTGGACTCTGGCGGAGAGTGTAACTAGAAATGCGCTCTCCCTTTAATAGATAGATGAATGTAGGCCTTTCTTTCTCTCTTTACCAAATTCTTATTCTCCTTAATAAATGCTTAAAAGTCTAACTCTTGCTAAAGCTTATAATTTATTGGTGACCACTCATTAGATATTTTAGACAAACTAGCTAGAATTTTAGCTCTTAACAGAGTGCTAGGTCTGGAGTTGGGAAGACTCATCTTTCTGAGTTCGAATGTGGCCTCAGACACTTACTTTCTGGCTGTGGACCCTGGAAAAGTCACTTAACCCTATTTATCTCAATTTCCTCATCTATAAAATGAGCTGGAGAAGGAATGGCAAAGCACTTCAGTTTCTTTGCCAAGAAAAGCCCAAATGGGGTCACAAAGAGTCAGACAAGCCTGAAATGACTGAACAATACTACCTACTTTACGGCATTTGATCCTCCCAACAACACTGGGAGGTATTAATACTAGCTAGCATATATATAGTGCTTAAAGTTTGCAAAGCACTTTACATATGTTAACTCAACCGATTTTTGTAAGAACCCTGTGATTATTTATGATTATCCCCATTTTATAGATGAAAAAACTGAGAATAAGGGACATTATGTGATTTACCCAGGGTCACACAGCTAGTAAGTGACTGAGGCTGGATTCACATTCTGGACTCCCTAACTCCAAGTCCTGGGCTCTATCTACTATATCACCTAGCTCCTGCTACAGATATTATTCCCATTGAATATATGAACAAACTGAGGCTTAGAGAGATCAAGTGACTTGTCTGTTGTCACCTGGCTAGCATGTGTCAGAGATGGAATTCAGATCCAGTTCTTTTGATATTTTGACACTCTTCCCTGCTGACTTATGGTGCTTTCTTTCCATTTCAGCTAAAGATGTGGCAATGATCTGTTTCCTTTTCAGGAAGAAAAACCAAGCTTATGCTCATGGGCAGTAATTAATTGTCCTCAAAACTAAAGATCCATCTATCTAGTGCTTCGAGCCAGTATTTGAACTCAGGTTTTCTTGACTCCAAGTCCAATGCTTTATCCACTTAGTGGTGTCATACTTACTATATACAAGACACTGTGCTAAACACTGGAGATAAAAAGAGAGGCAGAAACAGTGTCTGTCCTGAAGGTGCTCACATAAGACTGACATAAAACAAATACCTACTGAGCAGAAAAACAAATGCTAGACACCCAGGAGAAGATAAGTATCACTTTCTCACATTTACATCTTTGACTCTTCTGTTCCCCCAGCCAGAATGCCCTCCCCCATGATCCCCACCTACCTGGCATGATCTTACTCATGTTTCAAAGGACCCATTCAAATGCCATCTATTAGATGAAGCCTTTCTTAACTGCCCCTTTCCCCCAAATGTGATCTTTTTTTTCTGTATTCCTGTGGTCCTTTGCTTATGCCTCCACTATGACAATGATCCTATTCTGTCTTGTATTATAATTATTTGTCTATGAGTTTCATGTCCCTTATCAACTGGGAACTCCATAAGCATTGCCACCATTTTTTTTTTGGAGGATAGCCATACTTGTGACTTAAAAACTTAACCCAATGAACTTACTTATAAGCTAAGATTTATAAAGCAGACCAAGTCAAGTTTTCACTTCCAGCTCTGAGCATTTTGTAAATCTGAGATTATATAAAGAAGCTGCTGGTCAGACGCTAGGCACTATAGCCCTCAAACTACTGGAAGCAAAGCCACCAACCACAACCCCAGAATTATCCAACTCTGTCAGCCTTCTCAAGCTGTAGTCTGGTTTCTGTGAACCCCACCTGGTTGGCTTTTTCTCTATTTACAATGGTGTGGTCTGTGGAGGTTATGGACCTCTGATGTATAAATAGTTTGTGTGTGTGTGTGTGTGTGTGTGTGTGTGTGTGTGTGTGTGTGTGTTGAGGGGTATCAGAGGAGATAGAAGAGTGTAAAACAAAACAAAACAAAACAAGCTTCCTACTTGTATAAGGATCAAAAGCATTTATTGAGCTGGGAAATCACTGACCTGACTATCCTGCCCATGACTCAGAAGAGAGCTACCTGATTCTCCAAATACTGCACCTGCTTCATCTCCTGCCTTGTCAAATATTTGCCGTCTGTCTGAGTTCATAGGGAATGGTTCACCAAAAACAGATGTGGCCACTTGGGAGAGGATGGCTCAGTCTAGTCCCATCCTCTTTTCTGTTAAAGAGAACTGTAGATAGTGAGAGGGAATGTCTAAGCAAAGACTCTTCCCCTAATAGGCCATTCATAAAAATACCACACAGCCCAATAAGAAACATTTCTGTCTTCTCCAATGGCTTTCTGGCAGTCTTGTTTGTTCACCTGGGGCAGATGTATTTGAATTCCAGATGTTGCCAGGCTCTTTCTTGGGTAACTTTGCATAATGGGTACAATTACAATAAATATTTTTAAAGGCCAGTACTTTTTGGGGGGGTATTCTGATTGCTCATTGTTAAATGTCTATAGCTGCTAATTAACTTTAATGCTCAAAGCTTCTGAGGGCTCTGAGTCTACAAAATGACTCCATTAAGAAGAATTTGTTTTCTACTCACCAAGCATAGTTTTATCCCCTCTTTTAGAAGCACAGTATTTAGTTACATTGCTGACTTTCCTGGGCCCTGAATAAGTGATACTTCAGGATGGGGATGATGATAAAAAGATCAGACTCTTGTTTCAGTAAAAAGATTATGTCTAACTATAAAGGACCAGGAGGAAAGGCATGTCTAAGTCCCAGACAATACCTTCCTGGTAAAGAACATGATGAGTCTTTTTTGGCACCAAGGGCATTTAGGCTGCTAGGTAGGAGCTTTTCTTCACTCCACTTTAAAAGCAGAGAGAGTCATAGGGAGAGAGCTCTTGGGACTTGTTCATTGTCATGTCATGAATCTGTGGAGGAGGTGGGAGTAAAAGTTGGCCTCTTTCTTTGCATTTTGCCATTTTAATAGATACTTTCGTTTCCATGTTGGAGGATAGAGAGAGGCAAAGGTATTATTTGTTAAATTATCTTTTCGCTGGCATTTAATGGTACCTTGGTAATCAGAAAGACATAATCACTGTCTTCATCATCATGGAATGGTATTTATTAGGTGCTAATCAGGACATGAAACAAAGGAATTTGTCAGGAGCCCTGTGCTGAGAATGTATAAAGTTAAGCAAATGCTATTCCGGCTCTCCAGGAAATTACATTTCATAGCAGACAAATATGTAAAAGGACACAAAAGTCATGTGGATTATGGGAAGGAGACAAAAGGGAAAATTCATTTATTTAATATATGCAATACACACACATATATTTTTTCCTAGTCCAGACACCAGGGAAACTTCCGGTGTGGAAACTCTCTCCACTTACATAGGCTGCAACTCATCTGCAACTTACATTCTTAGACAATACTTGGGGCCCTGAGAGGTTCATTGACAAAGCCCATGGTCATATAGCTAGATTGTGTCAGAAGCAGAGCTTGAATCATTTTTTCCTTACTACAAAACCTGTGTATATTCACTGTGCCATGCTGACTCTCATATCCACGTCTATGTACATGTATGTATGTATACAGTAGGAAAAGTGTTAGATTTGGAATCAGGAAAACCTGAGTTCAAATCTTCTCTCTGATATTTTCTAGCCGTGTGACCCAGAACAAATCGCAGAACCTCTCCCTGTCTCAGTTTTCTCATCTATAAAATGGAAATAATCGTAGCCCCTAAATCACAGTGTTTTGGTGAGGATCAAATTTCATAATGCATCCAAAGCACGTTTTAAACCTTAAGGTTTTATATACCTTAAGCTATATAAATACTATGATGCTGTGATATGGTAAAATATTTTGTCTGGATTTGAGCTCTTTGTCAGAATCTCATGGTGGGGAATAGTCACTTGTCTTCACACAGTGAACTCTATTCCTAGAGAATTTTAAATATTCTGGTCTACCACAGGAGCAAATGGATAATTTGTATTAATTGTCTCAGAGTAAATAATCTCTGAGTAATCAGGTTACCGGCAAAATAAATAAAAGGGAAACATGTAGTTCTTAGTCTGAAAGTTGCTTCTTTGACACAGATGAGAAATTAACATTGCCTCCAGACTCTGGCTAGGGTGCTAGACAGGAGACAGACACACTCATCTCTTTGTTCTTCTTTCACACCATTTTCAGACTATGTCCTCTTTGTTCTACAAGGGAAATAAGGTATGGGTCATATTCTGTTATAACTACTACCATAAGAATGAAAATCTCCATTTAAAAAACAGAATGATATACAATATGTGATGCATAGGCATTAAAAACAATTTTAAGTTCAAGGAAACTCTGCCAAATTGAGGAATGTTAATTGTCCCTGGGAGCTAATTCACTGTAATGGGAACCTACCTATACCTAGGGACTTGCATTCAGCTTTAATTTACTGTCATAATCCAGTTTGTGGCATGCCTTCCAATTATTGTTTTATTAATGATTTTTGTTAGAACCCTTCATGCTCTGAGGATGAAAAAGGGGCAAGTTATTAGTACAGTTCTGACTAGACAACTTCTTGGGATTAAAAGAGGGTTTATAGCTAACTATCTTCTAGTTGTCAGTTCTTGGGCACCTTGTCATGAAATTAGATTTGGGCACTTTTTTTGGTTACCACTGGTATACTCTGTGTTGGCACCATGCAAAGAAATCAAGAATGTTTCTCCACTAGAGACCATGGGCTTTGAATTCCTTTTTACTCCTGTTCATTCTCTGTTATCCTTCTTCTGGAATGACTTCAACACAACCCCTATTTGGCAGGTTGTCATGCATAAATATTTCACTATAGGGTTTGAAGAGATAGACATTTAGAGCTGGATAAGTTTCCCCTTAATTTTTCCAGATAAAGAAAGTGAGGAGGGATGTGATATCACTTTTGCTGTCATATACCTAGTAAGTGGTACATGTTCTTCCCTATAATCCAGGTAGTCTGTCTTTAAGTCTACAACTCCAGATTCCAGGTAGTCCAATAATTTTCAAATTATCTCTCCTGGATCTATTTTCCAGGTCAGCTGTTTTTCCAAGGAGATATTTCACATTGCCCTCTATTTTTATTCATTTGGATTTGCTTTATTATGCCTTGGTTTCTCACAAAGTCACTAGCTTCCATTTGTTCAATCCTAATTCTTCGGCAATTATTTTCTTCAGAGAGCTTTTCCATTTGGCTTGTCAAGCTGTTGATTTTTTTCTCATGACTTTCCTGCATCACTCTCATTTTTTCCTCTACGTCTCTTACTTTATCTTCTACAGCTATAGATTCCATACCACATTGTTTTGAGAACCATATACTGAGGGGCAGCTAGGTGGCACTGTGGATAGAGCACTGGCCCTGGAGTCAGGAGGACCTGAGTTCAAATCCAGCCTCAGACACTTAACACTTAGTAGCTGTGTGACCCTAGGCAAGTCACTTAACCCCAATTGCCTCGCCAAAAAATCTCCCCAAAACCCAAAATCCAAAACCCAAACCCAAACCAAAAGAACCATATACTGAGAGGTGACAGACTTGAATGCCTAAAAGCACAAAGACATGTGAAAAGCAATGAAATGTCTAGGCAAGGGCAAGGGAGTGGGAGCAGGCAAGATCAAGGCCTTGTCTTTTTTTTTTTGTGCCTTCCTTTTTCATACTTAACTGTTGTTTTTTGTCTTTCATTCTTTGAAGAGGACCATGGCATTGGGGTGATGTCATGACTTTCACTGAATTGGATTAAAGTAAGGGAGGGCTGTGCAAGATCACCAGCCTCACTCTCTCCTCCAGAGTCATCTGGGTCCAGTGGCAAGATGTACATCAGGATGACTGGAGATGTTCCCACATGTTTAAGGCATTTGGGGTTAAGTGAATTCCCCAGAATCACAGAGCTAGGTAGTGTCTGAGGTGAGATTTGTTTGTTTGTTTTTGCAGGGCAATGAGGGTTAAGTGACTTGCCCAGGGTCACACAGCTAGTGAGTGCCAAGTGTTTGAAGCTGGATTTGAACTCAGTTACTCCTGAATCCAGGGCTGGTGCTTTATCCACTGTGCCACCTAGCTGCCCCCTGAGGTGAGATTTGAACTCAGGTCTTCCAACTTCAGGGCCAGTGCTCTATCCACTGCACCACCTACTTAACTGACTGGGAAAATGAAAGAGTTTTAGAATTGGGAACCTGGGAACCTCGAAGGTCCTTGATAGGTAATACAAGGAAAATCTCTAAAATGGAGGCTCTACGGGTATAGTTTAGCATGACAATATTAAGCAGTTAATTAAATAGGTCTGTTGACCCTAATTTAGACCAAGGTCTTTGATGGCAATGTAGACCTCAGTGATCAGGAAAAATGGGGCAAAAAATAGAATTATGATTAAGGGCACTAATCAAAAGTGGCTCTGGCTTGGGCTAGGGTAAAGAATCTTTTTCTGGAGAGGAAAGCCTATTCTAGAAAAAAAGCATAGATCATTGTTTATTTGAGGGGAAAAAAACCCAGCCCAGACATTTTCCTTAAGAAGATTTTTCCTCCCTAAGTTGCTATGGGTCAGGGGTCAGCTCAAGCACTTTCCTCCTATTGTTCATCTTTCTATGCATGTTTGTCTAAGGCACTCAGCATGCTATAACTTTCCCTTCTGGCTGGCTTACTGTGGCATAGTTAAAGTTCTCTCTATATGGACAGTCTTCCCCTGCAGATTGGCATACATTGATGTCAGCCAATTCTCCTCCCTATGCTAGACCATAGAGCCTATCCTCAGACAACCTTCAGAACACACTCATCTCACTCTGTATCCAGGTCACCATTAGCATGCTTGATCAGTGGGACTGAATTGGATACGGGGGGCTCATGGTTTGTAAATAACAAACATTTGCTTCCATATCTTCTGGAGTTCAATGTATTCTTCCACTCTTAACTCCTACCAAACAATTGGGGATGCTAGGACTTCAGATTCCTAAAAGAGAAAGCCTCGGGGCTTTAAGGTAAATGAATCATGTTGGAACCCACTCATCCCCCTCATGAGCAAGAGATTGCATCCCAACTAAGGATTACAGGCTGCAAAAGCCATAAACTGGAAGCAGAGATAAAGTGCCTACAACCTCATCCTTGTTGAAGCTGCACCTGGTACTGATTAGCAGAGGACATGGGCCAACATTGGAACAACATTGAGAGTCAGCAACATGAGACCAATAGGGAGCAAAACCTTTGAGTGACTGAATTTGACGTAGCCTACATAGCCAGCAAAGACTGAATGACCTGAAATGAGTAGGGAGCATTGTGATGACACCACCAGAAAGTCACTCAACATGGCCAATGGTCCTGAAGAATCAAGTGTTTGAGTTATCTCCCCCCCCCCCCGGCTTCATGGGTTCCTTGGTCTATATGTGACAGGTTTCCTAGGTATGTTCCTTTCTACATGTGTTCTCTCTCTATGTATACTCTTTCCTCTGATCTTATATGCATTTATGGGAAAATGTTCCCCAGGTTTATAGGGGAAATGTTTTATTGTAACTTTTGTTATAATATTTCATGAAATACCTTTGCCTTAAACGAATTATATTTTCCAGCCAGATGGAAAAGGTAAACCCAAGGATGGGAGTTAATGAGCTATGGTTTTTCGTAGATGACAAACTCACATAGTAATTTAACACGGGGTAGCCTTTTCTAGGGGACCCATTCTGTAAGTTGGGGGGTACCCAAAGGTTCTATACTTAGCTCTCTGTACTTCCACACATTTGGCATAGCTTATCTTGAAACTTTTTACAAAGTTGTCACATTTTTATGTAGTAAATATAGATGTTCAATTTCATAATTTAAAGAGTTAATTCACTTCAATAATTGTGTCTTTCCATACTCTTCCTACCATTCCATCTTCAAGTTACAGGCAAAGGGTCACATTCATGTGGTTCATTGTCATTTAAAGGTTTATAAACTCACTGGAAATCAGAGCTTAGAGCACCCTTTTCCCTTACAAGGACATTGTACAAAAATGAATCTGTTAATTAAAACTACTTAATGCTATTTGTTTAGAACCAGTTATCTTTTTTGCTCTGTCGGTACTTGATCTTATGACATAGCATCCTAGTGTTAAGCATTGAAAAGGACCTTAAAAATCATCTTGTCTAACTTAGTTTTATGGATGATGAAATTGAGGTTCATAGAAGTTATAACTGGACCTAGGTTCCACAGGTAATAGGGGCAGCTAGGTGGCACCATAGTGCATAGAGCTCTGGTTCCAAAGTCAGGATAACTCATCTTTGTGAGTTCAAATCTGGCCTAAGACATTTACTAGCTGTGTGACCCTGGGCAAGTCACTTAACCCTGTTTGTCTCAGTTTCTTCATCTGTAAAATAATCTGGAGAAAGAAATGGCAAACCTTCCAGTATTTCTGCCAAGAAAACCCCAAGTGGGGTCACGAAGAGTTGGCTATGACCCAACAACAACATACAGAAGAAAGATTTGAAACTGGTCTCCCCTAATTTGAAATTATGGCTCTTTTGTTTACATTGTTCTGCTTCTGCGTAATCACTTCTTCACATTAAACATCTCCTGGGAACCTGTCTTAATACAGACTTGAGAAGGTTTGAAATATTAAAATCTCTTATAGGAAACAGGTGACAATCTCCTTTATCTCCTTTATCCTCTTTATCTCACTTATGCCACTAGGAGAAAACCGTAAGAGGCATGTGGTTTGGGGCAGAGTACCAAGTCACAGCCCTGGTGTCAGAGAGAAGGAGGGGAGACCTGCTTTGATCCTTCTGGTTCCTTATTCAACCCTTACTTTTTCTGCATCCCCTAAATCAAAAGACTTGAAAATCAGGTGCAGCTGCCAAATTGCTAGTCATAACCCCAGATGATGGTTCAAACTTCTAAGAACTGTTGTGGCTGAAAGGTTAGCAACTGTCCCTCCCCCCCACCAAAAAAAAACAAACAAAAAAACCCACTAGTAAAACAAATGCAGATTGAGGAAGGATCAGACAGAAAGTCCAACAAGCCAGCTCTATTGAAGGGGAGATACACAGGACAGGGGTGGTCAGTAAGGATGGACACACACTGAGGTCCTGGTCAGAGTTAGACACCTGTGAGATTTAAAATTGGATATTAGATCATAAATCTCCCCTACTTAACCCTTCCCTTAATTCATCTCCCAGACTAGTAAATGGAAGAAGCTTCTGGTTTTCTAGATAGAGCCTTTATTGTATATAAGGTGTTGTTGATTAGAAGGATAGGAAAACAGAAATACAGTACAAATCGTCTTAAATCTAGGCTTAGTCTATATTCCTTATAAAAACTCACCAAACCGATTTAGGCCACCTTTGGAGTGAGTCAGACCGTCTGTGCCGCGCCGCCCGGAGTCCCGCCAAGCCCGCAAAAAAGGCTACTCCCGTTCTCTCCACCCCGGAAGTCAAAAAAACCCGGCAGGCAGTCTGACATGCGCAGCAGGCGGACTGTACCCGGCAGGCAGTCTGACATGCGCAGCAGGCGGACTGTTCATCTCCTCCCCAAAAGGGTGGTCCTTGAAAAACTGGCGTCTTTCAGTTATCCTAACCGACTGTTAAAAACTTTCATATTTTACCACATTTCCCCCCTTTGCTTCCTCAAGAAATGGAATGTTTCCTTGATGGAACAGTAAAAAGAATATAATAACTTCTGCTGACTAATAATATGCGAACAACAATACAGAAAAGGAAGAGAGGAAAGTTTTGTCCAGAGGGGCGATTTTTTTTCTTTCCTCATGAACCGACGCTTTGACATTAGTCTTGCAAAGGGAGAGCCTCTGCAGAGAGTACATGTTACAGATAGTATATAACAGAAAGGAGATAGTAAAAGCTAATAAAGCAAAACAGTTCATATAAAGTCTCTGAGTTCTCTTGTCTTCTTGAAGTGGTAAGATGTCATCAGGAGGAAACTGGATTCTGGTCTGGAAAACTGGATTCTGGACTCTGGTCTGGATTCTGGATTCTGGACTCTGGTCTGGAAAGCTGGATTTCTTCTTTAACTGTTTGAATTGCTGTATTTTTTTTTTTTTTACTAAACCTTAGCATAGCATTTTGCAATCAGTAACACTTTTTACCACCATGTGTCTGGATCAAAGTCAAATTTAGTATGTGTTCATGACACCTGAAAATGTTATGGAAAGGTTATCATACCATATCTCATGGTTCCGAGACAGCCAGTGATTGTGCTAGGCCACAGGTGAATTCAACTGAGTGAGATAAAAAGATAAGTAAGTTCAGTTAAATTAGGTTAAATTAGGAGGGAGAGAGGATGAATACTGGACTGTGCCTAGTAATTGTGCTCTACATAGTCACCATCATAAGCAAACCATGGACTTATGTATACCTGTCTCTCCTTTTGTTGCACATATATTCTCTCCAGGGCCTGCATCAGAGTTCACAGCAAGTTAGTCTCTGAAATGATAAGTTTCCATATTTCTGAAATCTCATTAATTTCACCAAAGACAATATGATGGTAAAAATGTGTGCTATGCTGCATAACTGAGAATATATTAGTGATATATACAATAATTCCAAACCATACCCAGAGTATAATGACATATAAATAATAAACGAATGTAAATAGCTGATTATATTAGACATTGTTACATAATCTTCTTTTAGACATTATTACATAATCTTCTTTTAGCAAGTAGACCACATCATCTTATACATGAATTCTCTAGTATAACAGTAGCAGATACTTAAAGTGGTGATTAATTCATCAAAAAGAAATAAGACTTCAATAAGCAAGATTCAATATTCAATAGCATATACTTAAAATGCCTTTGAAAAGTCACTTAGTTTACAAAATCGGGTTTTTAAAGAAAAGCAAAAGAAACAAAAGTAAAAAAAAAACAAAGCAAAACCAAAAACCAAAAATAAAAGGCAAAAGATTCGCTAAGCACCCTTTTGTGCTCTTAAAGAATTTAAAGGTGTGGTGAATTCCAGGTCTTTTCAGTGCCTTTCAAAAGTCAAAACAAAACAAAAAGCAAAAAGGATTAAAAAAAAAATAGGTATAGGGTAGGGAAAAGGGTGGGAGAAATTGAGGTGGGCCAGAAAACTAGGCCATGTGCTTCAGTGCTTTTGCCTGTGGAAGGAAATGCTTGTTAAATTTTAAGGTATTTAAGCTGCTAGAGTTTGGGGTATGCCACATTGTTTTAACTGGTTCCCCAATTCTCTGCATGCCAAAGTGGCAGGGGTTTCTGAATTGTCATTGATCTTTCTAATGCTGTCATAATGTTCTTTATGGTAGAAAATGTGGAGTTCTCTAGCATCAGTTTTGTCTGTGCCACTGATTTTCAATAAAGGCTGATTTAATTGATGAACCACAACATTCAGCTGATGCTGCTTAGCAAATGCTACAATTGTATCATTTCCTCCCCACTTTCCAAATTTCTTTAATTCATCAACATATTCTTCAAAAGGGGAGTCATTTACTATAAAAGACTCAAACTCTTGTCTATGGTTAATCATATAAGAAGCAGCTTCTTGTCTGTGTCTGAGATGATTTCTACAGTGACCTTCTAGCTGGTCTGCTAAAGCCCTAAAAAGGCAATTTCCGTCTCCTGATACTTTACGAAGACTGAGTCCCAAAGCATTTAACTGATCAGTGGGATTATTAAATGGGAACTGCCTTTTTCCTCTGAACTCCCTTTGCTCTTTAACAGTTGCTATCTTTAGGGTTTTTACCTCTTTAGCGTCTACCTCAGGTCTATCTGAAATCTCTTCACCTATGAATGGTGCAGGCTTTATATGAGAGCAATGAATCCATGAGTCTTTTTCACCAATTTTAATGGCAGTAGGAGTTGTCAATAATACCTGAAAAGGTCCTTCCCAGGCAGGTTGAGTTCCACTGGTTTTCTGAAAATTCTTTACATATATTTTATCTCCTGGGTTGAAGTTATGCAATGAAAAGTCTAATGGTCCTGCCTGGACCACAGCTCCTGCCTCATGGAGTTCACGTAGCCTGGTCTGTAATTCCTGTATATAGGAAGCAACAGAAGTATCACCTCCCACCAGTGATGTATAAACTGGGGAAAAAGTTTTAGCTTGGATAGGAGGGTGACCAAAAAGCATTTCATAAGGAGATATATGAAGTTCTCCTCTTGGTCTACTTCGTAGATAGAATAATGCCAATGGTAGAACATCAGGCCATTTCAAATGGGTTTCAGTACATAATTTGCCAATCATACTCTTAAGCTCTTTATTCATACGTTCGACTTGGCCTGAACTTTGTGGATGGTAGGGCGTGTGGAATTTTGGAGTCACTCCCAAGAAAGAGTAGATTTGGGATAAAATCGAATCAGTGAAATGTGTGCCTTTGTCAGAATCGATGCGGGCTGGTGGGCCAAAACGAGGTACTATCTCTTTAAGAAGAATTTTGGCAACAAAGGCAGCTGTGGCTCGGGGGCTGGGAAAGGCCTCCACCCACCGAGTGAGCTGATCAACTATAACAAGGCAAAATTTATAATGTCCTGCTTTTGGCATAGTAATATAATCAATTTGTAAGTGCTCAAAAGGTGTATATGCTAGAGGACGCCCTCCATAAGCTTTGGCCTTAAAAGCATACTGATTATAAGACTGACATGTGGAGCAGCCCGAGCAGATTCGAGATGCTGTATTAGTCACACCTGGTGCTATCCAGGTTCTCTTAATAGAGTCTACAATGCCTTGTGTACCAAAATGGCCTTTTCTGTGAACAGAGAGGCATACCTGGTGGTAGAATTTCCGGGGAAGAAATGGCTTACCTTCCGGAGACACCCAGATGCCATTGATCTGTTTTGCCTTAAATTTCTTTTTCCACTTTTCTACTTCAGAATTGTCATAGGTTAGGTTGGAAGGAATATCCTCAGAAGGTGAAAGGTTAAATACATGTTCAGGAGCTTCTAATGCAGCTAGCTTGGCTGCAGAATCGGCTCGTGCATTTCCCTTTGAAACAGGATCACTATTCCCTGTGTGGGCAGGGCAATGTACAACGGCTAGGGAAGAAGGCAGTTTTAGGGCATCTAAGAGGTCCTTGATAAGGTCCCCATTGGCAATAGCCTTGCCCGAGGATGTTAGAAAGCCTCGTTGACGCCAAATCATACCAATAAAGTGGCATATGCCAAAGCCATATTTCGAGTCAGTAAAAATGGTGGCACTCTTATCTTTAGCTATATTACAGGCCTGTGTAAGAGCCACAAGTTCAGCAGCCTGTGCACTAAAATGGGAAGGCAGAGAAGCTGCCCAGAGGGTGTCATAATCAGAAACTACAGCAGCTCCAGTAAAACGCGTTCCCTCTCTCATAAATGAGGAACCATCTGTATAGAGGACAAGATCAGGATTTTCTAAAGGTGTATCAAAAAGATCGTCACGGGGTTTTTCAGCCATAGCAACTAAAGAAGCACAGTCGTGCAATGGTTCCCCCGAGAATGGTAAGTTAGGGAGTAGTGTTGCTGGATTAAGAACTGTGCAGCGTTTTAAAGTGATATTCTCATTACCTAACAGGGTTATTTCATACTTAGCCAGCCTTTGATCTGAAAAGGCTTGTGTCCTGTGACGTAGTAAGAGAGCCTCCACTTCGTGAGGGCATTGCACAGTTAGAGGGTTACCTAGGACCAAATCAGAGGCTTTTTCTACCAAAAGCGCTGTGGCCGCCACTGCTCTAAGGCAAGGTGGCGCTCCAGCCGCTACAGGGTCCAGCTGAATTGAATAGTAGGCTATAGGACGTTGGTTAGGCCCCAGTGACTGAGTCAGGACTCCAGAAGCCACCCCCCTTTGTTCATGCACAAAGAGAGTGAAAGGCTTACTATAATCTGGCAGTCCTAGGGCAGGTGCTGATAACAAGGCCCGTTTTAATTCTTTTATGGCTGAGAGATGCTGGGGATCCAACTGTAAACTGTCTGGAACAGAACTTTTTGTAAGAGCTATGAGGGGTTTAGTAATTTCACCAAAAGAGGGTATCCATTGTCTACAGTACCCAGCTGCTCCCAGAATGGCTCTCAACTGCCTCTTAGTAGTGGGGGCAGAGAGTTGTTGAATGGCCTGGACTCTCTTAGAAGAGACAGAGCGAGTTCCAGCAGCCAAAATAAATCCTAAATATTCTACCTGGGGCAAACACCATTGTACCTTTGTCTTGGAAACCTTGTGTCCTCTCTTGTGCAGCTCCAGCAGTAAGTGACGGCTATCTTCCTGACAAATTTCAGCATTAGGAGAGGCCAAAAGTAAGTCATCAACATATTGTACTAGTATGGAGCCCTTAAAGGTAATAGAGGCCAGATCCTGCTGTAAAATTTGGGAAAATAATGTGGGACTGTCTACAAATCCCTGTGGGAGTCTAGTCCAGGTCCACTGTCTATTTTTCCAGGTAAAAGCAAATAAATATTGGAAGTCCTCATGTACTGGTATGGAGAAAAAGGCAGAGCAAAGGTCTACCACTGTGAAACATGTAGATTCATAGGGAATCGATGAAATTATCGTAGCCGGGTTTGGAACTATGGAATGTCTAGGAATAACATAATTATTAATCGCTCTAAGATCTTGCACAAAACGATAAACAGGTTTACCATCTGGCCCAGGCTTGGGTTTTTTAACTGGCAAAATGGGAGTATTGCATGGAGAGTGATGACATGGAATAATAATACCCTGGCTTTTCAAAGCCTCAATTATAGGGGTGATCCCTTCTATTGCTTCCCTAGACAATGGATACTGTGGAATGGAGGGGGGTGGTCCCCCCTTAACTTTAAAGGTAACAGGCATGGCAGACTTAAGGAGCCCCACCTCATTAGGGGATGAGGCCCATAAAGACTCAGGAATGTCAGAGGGGATTTTGGATACCTCCCCTGCTGTTCCTTGAGCTTCTGTAAGTAAAATTGGTAATAAATGAACAGTATCCTCTGGCAATTGTAAGGAGACAGCCCCATCTGGAGCACAAGATATGGTTGCTCTAAGCTTGCAAAGGAGATCACGACCTAATAAATTTACAGGGGCATCAGGCATGAGTAAAAATGAATGTTCCACTGTTAAGGGCCCCATAGATACCATGCGAGGATTCAATTTTGCCACTCTCTGGCTCTTTCCTGAGACTCCCACTACATTCAAAAATCCTACAGGTCTACACCCAGCATCTGGTTTGCTTACTAATACTGATTTAGAGGCTCCTGTGTCTAGCAGACAATCATAATAAGTCTCCCCCACTTTTAAGGTGACATGTGGTTCATTACTCTGGGGAGGTGAATGGACTGGCACAAGTGCATTCAAAAAATCCGGATCTGGGAATATATGGCTTTCATTATCTATGTTCCATTCCTCCCCAAGACACCATCATTCCTGTGTCCTCTTCTGAGGGGGGTCTTGGTTACCATTATTCTGGTACTGCCTTTCTGTATTCCTCCAAAAAGATCTATTTCTATTTTGATTTCGCCTGTAATTAGAATTAGAATTTCTTCTCCAAGTCCTACATTCTCTCAATTCATGCCCCTCCTTACGACAGTAACAACACACCTTAGTGTCCTTGTTCCGGTGTCCACATGGCTGACTAGGAATCGCTGGTGCCAGAATGCTCTGTTTAGGGTGATCTGGATCTTCCTCACGTGAGTCAAAGACATAATTTGCAAGTTCCTTAATTCTATCTACTGAGAGATTTCTCCAGTCTGGACATTGTTTCAGAAAGTATCTGCGTATTTCTGGCAGTGAATTATAAACAAATGTGTTGAGAATGATACAGGAATCTCTTAAATCTACTGGATCCAATCTGGTGTACTGTCTAGCGGCCTCACAAAGTCTATCATAAAATCTGTTTGGTCTTTCATTAGCCTCCTGAGGTAGGCTTAAAAATTTCTGCCAGTTTTCCGGTTTTCTAGAGCAAGATTCCATTCCCTTCAGAAGTGTTTCTCTAGCATCTTTTAATCTTTGGAAATCCCTATCATCATTATAATTCCACTCTGGATCCTTTAGAGGCCATTCCACATCGGCCTTACCTTTCGCAACAAGGGCATTTCCTGCTGAGATAATATCTGTAATCTCAGTTGGGGACAGTAAAGTTTCCAAAAGGCAAGTAACATCAGCCCAACTGGGTTGATATGCATTAAATATAGTCCTTAACTGTGAAATTACAGTGTTTGGATTTTTCTCAAAACTAGGGATGATTGATTTCCATGCGCTCAAGTCACTTGGTCTAAAGGGGCTATATTTTCTGACTTGAATTGGCACTCCCTTCTTACTATGTTCTATAGCTTCCTGCAGAGGGAGTAGTTTCTGCTGATCTGATTCTGAACTTGGATCATCTCTAGTAGAAACAGCCATTTTGAGGTCTCTCTCCATATGTGAGAGTTTCCCCCACATCATAACAATGATAATAACAAAAACAATGATAATAACAAAAACAAAAAAAAAACAACAAAAAAAAATAAAATCCTTAGTCGTATGAACTATGGATGTGGTATTAAAAGGTATTTCAATTGCAGGCATAAAATTTCTACTTATATTAAACGTATTTTCCCAAAGATTCTCACGTATACTATTATACAAAAAACTTTTTGCTGCCTGAATGAGGAAAAAACCAATAATGTTATGAAGGACCATTGAGTAAACTATTCCTCTAAGTCGGGATGTTATGCTGTCCCAATACATTCCGATGAGAAAAATCAAAGGGATGGTAGAATATTCGAGCATCTTGCCCTTTAAACTGGGCTGGCTTTTCTGTTTAAAGCAAGACTTTTAGAGGCTTAAAGTCTTTAAGGGAGATTAGACAAAGGGAAAGTCCGCGGGGGGGGGGGGGGGGGGTGTATTTGGAAAATCCACCGAATTAGCCGGCTTATGGCCAAACTAGGGAGGGTGGGAGGGTCCTTAAGGTCCCTTCGGGGTCGCCAAACTGTGAGATTTAAAATTGGATATTAGATCATAAATCTCCCCTACTTAACCCTTCCCTTAATTCATCTCCCAGACTAGTAAATGGAAGAAGCTTCTGGTTTTCTAGATAGAGCCTTTATTGTATATAAGGTGTTGTTGATTAGAAGGATAGGAAAACAGAAATACAGTACAAATCGTCTTAAATCTAGGCTTAGTCTATATTCCTTATAAAAACTCACCAAACCGATTTAGGCCACCTTTGGAGTGAGTCAGACCGTCTGTGCCGCGCCGCCCGGAGTCCCGCCAAGCCCGCAAAAAAGGCTACTCCCGTTCTCTCCACCCCGGAAGTCAAAAAACCCGGCAGGCAGTCTGACATGCGCAGCAGGCGGACTGTACCCGGCAGGCAGTCTGACATGCGCAGCAGGCGGACTGTACCCGGCAGGCAGTCTGACATGCGCAGCAGGCGGACTGTTCATCTCCTCCCCAAAAGGGTGGTCCTTGAAAAACTGGCGTCTTTCAGTTATCCTAACCGACTGTTAAAAACTTTCATATTTTACCACACACCCAATGTGGGTAAAATGTGTACATTTTTATGGGGTTCTTATCTGAATTAAGTAGGGTCAAGTGGTGAAGGTAGGGGTCAGGACAGTTTGGACTTGAGGTATATGTCAAGGCTCAAGACTGGCATTAACTCATGTTGGCGGAGCTTGGGAGGAAATTGGTTGAATTGGTTTTTGGCTAAAAAATTTTGTCTTTGTACTCATAGTTCCCCTTAAAAAGAGTTGGTGGAGGGGGCAGGGGGGGCGGAGAAAATCTCTTGCAGGTAGTCCTCTTAGATTTTTTTTTTTTGGTGAGACAATTGGGGTTAAGTGACTTGCCCAGGGTCACACAGCTAGTAAGTATCATGGATCTGAGGTTGGATTTGAACTCAGGTCCTCCTGAATCCAGGGCTGGTGCTCTATGCACTGCGCCACCTAGCTGCCCCAGATTTTTTAATCTGTATGTCCAATTGCTGTCAGACCTCTTTTTTGATTCTGACTTCAGGACCACCATGCTTTCCATGACACTGTGGGAAGCAGCTCTCCCCTCTCTCCAGAGTGGGCCTCTGGTAAGACAAAAATAGCTTCTGGATAAACATAATCAGAAGCTTTAGAAATAGCCTCTGGTGAAAAAAAAAGTCTCTGAGACCCTTGAGTCATGGATTTTTTTCCCCCTACTTAAAAAAAAGTTCCTCTTAGGAGTAAGAAAAATCATTCTCTTTGCTTTCTGTTTCTTAATCTTCATACAGATGAGTCAAGTTACTGATTTAATGGCCAGCTAACAGTTTGTCATAGCAACCCCCACCAACTAGTTTCCAAATAGATTTTTTTTCCCCTTAAAGGAACAGATTTTTTTCTAACAAAGCAGCAAACCTAAATGGAAAATTAACTGGTATAGCAGAACTCAGGCTGGGTTCTATCTACTTCCTAATTTTATCTTTTACTTCCAGCCCCAGACCAAATAAAAGTCACTGCTGATCATGGCTGGCCAATGTGGAAGCAAGGTACTTTCTACCTACATTCTCAAGGCCTTCCCTTACACTAAGGTTAAAATGTACCCCAAATAAACCTCAGACACCCTGAGTAATAATTCTTCCCTGGCTTTACCCTAGTGTGTTTCTACTTCCTGCTTTTCTAGATATCAAATTTTTCCTAATGTCTCTTCCCAGTAACCTATATAAGGTGATCGGTTCCATATGGTCTAGTTTAGTTTTTTATTTTTTAAAGCTTCTTTGGATATTATTTGTCCTGGAATTTTTTATATTCTGTCTTTTGGAAACAACTTTTTAGAAACAATGCTCTATCCTTGTCCTTGGACTCTTACCCTGAACTAAAAAGTTTGTTCTAATATTTCTCTTCGTGCAAATGTTAGTATAACCTTAATGTCAGAGAGTTAAACTGGGGACCTTTTATTTCTTTTCCTACTTGGTCTGCCCTCCTCCTAGGTAAACCTTGAGATTTTATTATCAGGCTCATTGTGTCCTTCAAGGGTGGCTATCATCTCCTTTGCAAGCATTCAGGCTGACAAGGCATCACACATAGGACAGATTTTATATACACTTTTTAAAATATATTTTTTGTTTGTTTTGTTTTGTTTTGTTTTTTTTCACACAGCTAGTAAGTGTTAAGTGTCTGAGGCTGGATTTGAACTCAGGTACTCCTGACTCCAGGGCCGGTTCTCTATCCACTGTGCCACCTAGCTGCCCCTATATACACTTTAAAGAAAACAGAAAGGACTCATCCCTGAGCCTACTGAGAGTCAAGAGACCATTCATTCCTCTTCCAGGGCCCCATTTTTCAGGATGAAGTTCTGTTCTACTTTTTATGACTTGTTAGCCTGAATGCTTGTAGAGGAATTAATAGATCACTGCCCAGGGAGGCATGAACCAGATACTGAGATTCCCAGGGTTTACCTGGATAGGGGCAGACAAGCCAAAGGAAGCACTCCCCTAAGTGGGGTCCCTGGGATGGAGATGTATGAGGCTTGTTCTTCTTCTGGCTGTGTTCCCTAGTACCTCCTCCAAGTTCTGCATATGTATGTATCCATTTTCTGGCAGTCCTTTTTCTTTCTCACTGGTAATCTGTTACTCAGCTCACGTTTCCAGCTCCTGATAGCTCTCTGCCTGATTCCCAATTTCTCTCCCATGTTCTCTCTCGTTTCCTGCTTCTCTCCATGTATGCATGGCTTAGCTGGCATCTCTCTCTCTCTCTCTCTCTCTCTCTCTCTCAAGTTGACCCCATCTCACCCTCCTTCCTAATCTAGAATCCCTCTTTCCAGCCAGAGGGGCTCCTAAGGCACCAGAATTCTCCTCCCCCCACTTCACCCTGATTTCCCACACAATCATCCCAGAAAAGTCAATGATACCTCTCCCACACATGTGTCTGGGAATCCCTGCTACATTAACAAACAAAACAAAGAAACCAGCAGACCCGGATTTGTTCTTTGTTCCTGGAGGTTTGAGGTTTGTGGTCATCATAATAATGACCATCTAGCTTTATATAGCAGCTTAGAGGCTGAGAAATAACAAGCATTTGTTAAGTGCCTACTATGTGCCAGCCACTGTGTTATACAAATATAGTCTCTATCTGATTCTCACAACTTTAGAGTTCATTGTGCAATTTTTACAACCACCTTGTAAAATAAGTAGTACAAGTATGATTAGCCCTATTCCACAGATGAGGGAACTGTATTTAAGAGAATTTCAATAACTTACTAAGTTCTCCTATAATAAATGGCAGACTAGACTTTTCACTATTCTGCACTTTCTCTCTAAAATAATGTACTTTACTGTGAGAAAAAGGCAGATTTCTCTAATATCCCCCCCCTTTTCTTTCCATATACCAGTTTGGAAGGAGCATTTAAGGAGAATTCAAGTGATTTTTTTCTTCTTTTATTTGTCTGCTTCAGGTGTAAAATGTCACCAGAATTCACAAAGAAGACTTTTGGGGGGGAGGGGCAATGAGGGTTAAGTGACTTACTCAGGGTCACATAGCGAGTAAGTGCCAAGTGTCTGAGGCAGAATTTGAACTCAGGTCCTCTTGAATGAAGGGCTGGTGCTTTATGTGCTGCACCACCTAGCTGCCCCTCACAAAGAAGACTTTTAAAAGGGACTCTATATGAACGCAGCCGTTAGAGCATGTGCTGGACCCACCTTTTATCAGCTCATGAAAGCTGATTGTTAAATTTTCATTGTGAGAATTTATACTCCTGATTGGCAAAGGCTACAATAAAGACTTGATTCATTGTCTTGGTGATTTCTTGGTGATGGGGGAAATGTTAATTATGCAGATTAAACACTAATGTATTTCCTGGGTGTATATATATATTTTTTCTTAGAGAGCAGGTTGTTAAACATTTACCGGTATAATACTGACTGGAAGGTAACTCAGAAATTATCTAGTCACTCCTCCTTCAGTTTACAGATAAGGAAAGTGAGTCCCAGGGAAGTGAAGTCAGTCAATAAACATTTAGTAAGCACCTATTATTTACGAGGCACTGTGCTCAGCATTAGGGGTGAAAAGACAGGCAAAAGATGTTCTCTGCCCTCAAAGAGCCCGCAATCTACTAGTGGAGACAACATGCTGTGGACAAATAAATTATATGTGGGACAGGCAGGAAATAATAAACAGAGAGAAGGATTTAAGAAAGATTAGCTGGGGCAGCTAGGTGGTACAGTGGATAAAACACTGGCCCTGGATTCAGGAGGACCTGAGTTCAAATCTGACCTCAGACACATGACACTCACTAGCTGTGTGACCCTGAGCAAGTCACTTAACCCTCATTGCACCCCCTCTCCCCCAAAAGAAAGAAGGATTAGGAAAGGCTTCTTGTAGAAAGTGACATTTTAGTTAGAACTTGAAGGAAATCACGGAAGTCAGAAAGTAAAGATGAACAGGGAGACCATTATGGGAGATGGAATGTCTTGTTTAGAGGAGGCCAGTGTCACTGGACTGAAGTGTGCCTAGGGGTGAGAAGGGGAGGAAGTAGAAAACTGGAGTGGAGTGTGGCTAAGTTATGAAGGATTTGGACACTTTTGTATTTATTTTGGAGGCAATAGGGAGCCACAGGAGTTTAATGAATAGGGTGATGACATGATTGAACCTGTGTTTTAGGAAAATTCCTTTGGTGGCTAAATCAAGGATGGATTGGAATGAGAAGAGGTTTGTGGCAGGCAGACCCACCAGCAAGCTATAACAATAGCCCAGGTATGAGATGATGGAGGGTCTGCACTAGAGTGGTAGACAAGGTCAGAGGAGGGGGGCGGGATGTATCTTAAAGATGTTGCAGTGGATAAAGCACTGGCCCTGGATTCAGGAGGACCTGAGTTCAAATCCAGCCTTAGACACTTGACAAGTACTAGCTGTGTGACCCTGGGCAAGTCACTTAACCCTCATTTTCCTGAAGAAAGAAAGAAAGGAAGGAAGGAAGGAAGAGAAAGAAACATGTTGCAAAGAGGAAATCAACAAACTTTGGCAACAAATAGGATAGGCAGGCTGTGAGAGTGAAGAATTCAGGATGACCCACAATTTTCCAGTGCTGGGGACTGAGAAGATAGTGATCCACTCAAGTTAGACAGGTAGCAAGTAGCAGAACTGAGATATGACTCCAAACCCAGTGCCCCTTGCAGGCTCATACTAGAAAATGAATGATGTATAAGGGTGAAGTGTTGTGGTTTTTTTTTTTTTTTAATTTATGGTCATCCTAGCCCAGCTGAACTATATTTCATAGAAAATCATTCCTGAATTCCATTTTCATATTCATGCTTATTTTTAAATCATGCATTGGAAAGCTTTGATAGCAGACTTCCTGGAATTTCCCAAAGTCACCGTCTAGACTAGAGATAAGGAATTTGAGTCTCTGTGGGCCAACTTCCTATTCCATGAGACATCTCACCAAGAAGAGAAACTGATTCTAGGTCTCAGAGGTCTTTGGAGAAATACTTCACTTGATGGCAAATAGGAATTTCGTAGATGAAAGAAAGAGATGGTTATTTCAGATGAAGATTCAGTGATAGGCTTGAAAAATGCTGCCATAAATAGAGACGAGGCCCCAATATGTTTTTGTTGTTATTGAGCCAAACATTATGTTAGCTACACAACTGATGTGACTTGACTAGAGGGGCTGATGATAGTATATTTCAGAACTCCTTGACTGTTTTATTATATATACAGAAAGTACTGTATCCAACAAAATCGGTTTTTAGATTTCTCAAACGCATAATCATCTTCTCGAATATTCACAGTTCAGACTTTAATTAAGCATATAACCTTCCAACAGAGGGTTATAGTTATGTGAGCCTGACTCTCCAGTGAAATGAAATCACCCTTATTTGACACTATCTCACAATTTTTTTTCCTGGCTTCTTTTGCTACAGTCAAGTTTGCTCATCTAGTACCATGACCTGTTCCAGGGGTCTTATTGTTAAAATCAAAACATTTCAAGGACCCCCATGTGAGATCATGGGTTTAGCACCAGAAGGGGCCTGAGAAGACATTTTCTCTAACCCTTTCATTTTGATGATGAGGAAAGTGAGGCCCAAAGAAGTTACAGGACCTGCCTAAGTTCAAGTAAGTAGTGAGCAAGAGAAGTGAGCCTGGAACTCATGTGCTCTGACTCCGAATCCAGTCTTCTTTCCCCTATGCCATGCTGCTTCTCAATGAGGGGTAAGGCAGAAATTGTTTTTCATTTTGCCTTTGATAAGAGCTAACATTTATATAGCACTTTAAGATTTCCAAAGTGTTTTACATTTAATATTGTATTTTATTCTCAACAACCCAGTGAGGTAGGCACTGTGATTATTCCTATTTTACAGATGAGTAACTGAGGCCAGGAGGACATAAGTATTTTGCTTAGGGTCACACAGCTAGTAAATGTGTGAGGCAGAATTTGAATTCAGGCCTTCCTGACTCCAAGTTCAATACTTTGTCTATTGTATCACCCAGCTGCCCCAGTGCCAAGTATATATAGCTATAGAATTTTTTTCAAGAATAGGAGACTGATGGTTTAATTGCTTTCAGTGGGGATCTCCATGTGTGAAAATGTTTTTTTGCTAAAGCAAATCATCAGCTGCTCTTTAATTTATAATCTTAGAGGGTTGTCTTGACTGTCTTGCCCAAAGTCGCACAGCTAGTATGCATATATTTGAAGTGTAACTTGAACCTTGTATTCCTGACTCTAGTTGAAGCTACTCCTCTGTTCACTGATGCATCTCATCTACCCCATAAAACAAAACAAAACAAAACAAAACAAAACAAAACAAAACAAAACAAAACAAAACAAAAAACACCTCTTAATAAATGCCTGTTGGATTGTATTGGATTGTATTGGCTGTAGAAAATCTCTAAGTCCTTTCCCTCTCCCTCTCCCTCTCCCTCTCCCTCTCCCTCTCCCTCTCCCTCTCCCTCTCCCTCTCCCTCTCCCTCTCCCTCTCCCTCTCCCTCTCCCTCTCCCTCTCCCTCTCCCTCTCCCTCTCCCTCTCCCTCTCCCTCTCCCTCTCCCTCTCCCTCTCCCTCTCCCTCCTTTCCCCTTCCTTTTCCCTTCCCTTCCCCTTCATCCTTGTTTGCAACCCAGTGTAATCTGGTCCCAGAGTACTTCTTCTATTTACACAAGTCAGCCTTGGAGCCCATCACTATCTCGAAAAAAATTCACAGTGTGGTAGACAGGATGCAAAAGCTGATACTGTTGCCATAAGACCCACAGAGAGACTCATTTAGTGTTCTCTTATCCTGCAACTTGCTGCTACAGTGTAAAAATCTTCAAACACCAGTCAAATTTCATTGGTTTGCTTTTGCTGTAGACACTGTCAAGTCTTTTTCTTTGATTGTAGAATAATTTAGATAGAGGAAAGGGGAAAATAAGTCTCCTTTAAATAGATCCATGCCAAATGACATATCAATGTTATATTTTTGACTTTCCATAATATTGTAAGTTTTAAATGATTATCATAAAATATGTTGACTAGTAAATATATTGGAACCACCCTAAAATGTTGTTTGCTATAGTGTGGCATTCAGTGGAAGATGTGTCCATCTTGGCTCCTTTCTAGGTAGTTTAGTTACTAAAGTAGCTAAAATGATTCATTATAATCCTATTTCACCAATCAGACAATTCCCTGGGCGAGTTCCTAAGCATCTCTTTGCAATTAGGCTCTATGGTAAAGAATCATTTGATCAACAAGTATTTATTAGGAGGCTAATATATGCCAGGTAATAAGGCCAATATTACTGGTTAATGAAAAATATTAACTTGCGTAGGGCAAACTTAAAAGCTCTGGGAACTTCCCATTCAAGCTAGAGTCACAGGGGATGAGCTGAATACCTGGGTCCAGGGAAGGATGTGGGGAGCTGGTAAAGCATAGGGTTGACTCACCCTCAGTCACTGTATTTCATCAAGGTTCTGGTCTGTAAACTTGTTCCATTTCCTCTTCTGTCCCTGTGGGTGATCGAGAGGCTTTGACCAGAGAACCCACATGAGTTCCTCATAGATTGTTTCAGGGAAGTAGGGGGGAAGGTCATGAGGGGAGTATCTTGTCTCCTGCCTTTGAACTGCCTCAGGAAAGGGAATGAGATTGGGAATCAAAGCTCTTTACTACAAATCCCAGTCCGGTCACTTAGTGCTTATGTGACTTGGAACATGTTTCTTCATCTTTCTCAGTTTCCTCATCTGTAAAATAAAAACAAAACAAAACAAAAACCCAAGAAACTTCCTCAGGCTCAATGACCTCTAAGGCTTCTTCTAATTCTAAATCTATTATTCTTATCCTATTAATGTTCAGTCTCTTTCCCCATGCATCTAGGTCTCCCTTCAATACTAGGACTGCCTACAGTCACTGGTTAGAATGAAGGTCATCCGCAAATATAATGTTTCCTTAGTAATTTTCTCCTTTGACAGCAGAGGCAAGACCATTTCATCACAAACCAGGGACAGTATGACAAATAAGTTGCTACCTCACCTATCTAGGGACTGAGCCTCATTCCCTATTAGTGGAGAGAGAGAGAGACAGAGAAAGAGACAGAGAGAGAGAGACAGAGACAGAGAAAGAGACAGAGAGAGACATAGAGACAGAGAAAGAGAGAAAGACAGAGAGACAGAGGCAGAGAGATAGAGAAGAGAAGGGAAGAGAGGAGAAAAGAGAAGAGAAGAGAAGAGAAGAGAAGGGAGGGGAAAGGAAGGAGGGTGAGAAGAGAGAGATGGAGGGAGAGGAGAGGAGAGGGAGGAAAGGAAGGAAAAATGCCAAGGGTGGTGAGTCTAAGAGCAAATAAGAATGGAAATTGTGGAGGAAAGAAGCAAGCATGTGGAGAAGGATATTGATATCATCCTTCCCAGACCGTACTCAATGGGTAAAACATGGCCTACCTAGCACCTGGCTACTAAAAATAGTTTGAATAGGAAGCTATTGCCTTATATCTCTCCTCCAAGTCACAGTCAAGTTTCTAGCAACATCTGTCTACACTCCTTGCATCTACTTCCTCTCTTCCCACTCACATCTCAACACTTTGCAATCTGGCATCAGATAAGACCATTCAATTGAAATTCCACTTTCCTTTTAATATTTCTGACTGTCCCTTCCTATTATTTAGATACTCATTTCTCCCTCAGTTTTCTGGATTCTACTTTCTCCCAGTTCCCTTCCTGCCTGTAGGACCATTCCTTAGCAGTCCCATTTGCTACATCATCTTCTGTGTCTTCCCTCTAACTTGGAGTGCCCTTCAGGTTTCTGACCTGGCCCCTCTTCTCTGCTCTCTCTATACCTTTTCCTGTTGATAATCTAATCAGCTCCCTTGGATTCAATTGTGATCTAAACTCTAGTGCTATATTACCAGCTGCCTGATGGACATTTCTGCCTGAATGTTGTATGTATGTGTGTGTAAGTATGTATGTATGTAAATAGGAATATGTAGATATCGATATCTATAGATAGTTATATGTAAATAGATAGATATAAATATATAAAATAGGAATAGATAGAAAAAGATACAGCTAGAGATTAATACATATACATATAGATAGATATAGATGTTTATTTATATATACATATATGTATAAAGATAGATATGTATATATCTATACATCTATACACATATGCACACATTTACATGTGTGTAATAACAGTACATGTGTATATGAATGTATATGTATACGTACACACATACACACATATTATAGTGTCTGAAATGGAACTAACTTTCTTTCTTTTGTTTAATCTACTCTGCCTCTGGGCTTCTCTGTTTTTGTTGAGGGCACCATCATCTTTTCAGAAATTTAGATTCACAACCTCAAAGTCATTTCCCATTCTTCTATCTTCCCCACTGCCCACACATGCCACCCCACATCATAGCCAATCAATTGTCAAATATTGAAGATTACACTTTCACAATATCTTTTGCTCTTTGCACTCGCATGGCCACTATCCTCCTGATGTTTCACTTGAACTATTGCAACAGTCTCCTAATTAGATTTTTAGACTGGTTTCCATTTTCTTCTCTTCCTATCATACCCTCCAAATTGCACATGTATAACCTATATCTGGTTGCTTGCTGCCTCAAGGAGGGGGGAGGGTTGGGAGGGAGGGAATGAGAGAGGGATAGAATTTGGAATTCAAAACTTTAAATAAATAAACAAACAAATGAAGGGATGAACAAATGAATGAATAAATAAATAAATAGATAAATAAACAAATAAACAAACAAATAAATAAATAATTCAGATTCCAAAAGAATTTTCTTTTAATACATGTCTAATCATGTTACTCCCTTTGCTTAAGAAGCTCTAATGGGGGACAGCTAGGTGGCGCAGTGGATAGAGCACCGGCCCTGGATTCAGGAGTACCTGAGTTCAAATCCGACCTCAGACCTTTGACACTTACTAGCTGTGTGGCCCTGGGCAAGTCACTTAACCCTAATTGCCTTACTAAAAAAAAAAAAAAAAAAAAAAAAAAAGCTCTAGTGGGTCCCTGCTGTTGTTTCTGGGACAAAATACATATTCCTCAGCTTGATGTGGGCTGAATTAGGGGTCAAACTGATCATGAGTCATCCTAAAAGAATTACAAGACTCAGTGACTCAGTTTCCCAAGTTTTATTGCAATCCTGTGAGTGACCACAGGGAGAGAACCAGAAAAGTGGAAAGGTATCTCTTGAATAGTGTAAGAAAAGACGGTTATATTTATAGTATGGATAAATTGATTATCAGTCTCATTATATATCTATATAGATATATAATACCTTAGGGAGGTGCAGGGGAGGGCCTGTCCTTCTCATTATAATAATCTTCACCTTAGGGAGGTACAGGGGAGGGCTTATCCTAATTTGGAGTTCCTGGGGTCCTACGACAACTTCCGAGCCCGGTACCTTTTTCTGTGGAGGTATGTTTTTGAGGTTTACACATCCTAAGGTGAATCTGGGGACAAATTTGGCTTTTTCTGTGCATGTCTCTTTCTGTATCCCACGACTAGTTTCAAAATATCTTCATTTTTCTTTTATTTCTAGTCTAAGTTTCTATAGCCTGTCATTTTATCATTGTTATAGTCTCAGGTCTTCATGGCCTCTCTTCCTCTGTTCCCATTATGGCTACTGATTTATGTGGGTAAAAGAACCTAGCTTCCTGACTTGTAAGTTATCCATTAACGGGGATCTGAATCCCTCTTAGAGCTCATATCTGAATTAGAGCTTGGGTTTGAGGTTTTTCTATTAACCCCTTTTTGCCTCCTACATCAAGCTTTAAAGTCCTTTGGAATCTGGCCACAGCTTACCTTTCTAGGTATATTTCAAATTACTCTACTTTATACACTCTTCATTCTATCCAACCTGACCTATTTGCTGTTTCTTGAGCTTGATATTTCTTCTCCTACTTTGGTGATTTTACTCTATCTTTCTCTGATGCCTAGAATGTTGTCACTCATTATGGTACCCACTTATAATCCCTAGCTTCCTTCAAGTGTTCTACCTCTACTCAGAAGCCTTTTATGATTCCCCTAGTTGTTATTGCTATGGGTGTGCTGGAGCCAGCTCTAACCAGCTTGTCAGAAGTGATTGTTAAATTTTCATTGTGAGAATTTAGACCTTGGAAATTGACAAGGGCAGCAAAACAAGGCTGTATTTATTCTTTTGTTGATTGTCTAGTCTAAGTGTTAATAATGCACAAAGTGCTAATTTTCATTTAAAAATATTTACATTTACTATTTTCCTATAGTTAAACATATACCATCACACTCCTGTGTTGTTCCATAGATATTGTTTGGGTTGAGAGGGAGTTCAGTGGAAAGCAAAGGGAAAAACTTCATCACTAGACTAGAGACTTGGTGACTAGAGGCTAATAATAGTAATAGTAATAATAATAATTATTATTATTATTAAACAACTGGCATTTATATAGTGTTTTGAAAAGTTGTGAAAGTTGTGAAAGTTTTACAAAGTGTTTTACATCCATTATCTAATTTGAGCCTCATAACAGTTATGGTTATCACTCTCTCCTTCCTCAAATGATCACGTATCTGTATATCTGTTTACATAGTAGATTCCCCAAGTAGCATATAAGATCCTTAAAGGAAATTCTTGGGATTTTTTATTTGTTCAGGGGCTCTGATTAATTTGATTAAGCATGAACTTTTGGGACCAAAAAAACACCATGGAGATTGTGGGCATGCCCATTGATACTTTTGAAAGATGTTGAAGTGACATAGGCAATGTTTAATTGATTTTTAGAGACACCCAAAGATAACTGGCTCATATTCAGGAGGACAGACTCTGGGTGGAAGAATCACTCCTGTATTGGTCTATAAAGAAGAGCAACATATTGCTCTTAACTTTTTTTTGCTTTTTTCCTTGGTCCTTTTCTTCTAGAGAGCCATGGAATTTGGGGTCAGGGGAGATTCTGTCCTCACCCACCCTCCATTGCAGGAACTGTTGATGGTAACTTAAAGCAGAAGTACTGGTATTTGGCCACTTCTGTTATGGTAACATAAAAATTCTGAGACACATCCAGACAATGATTTTTTTTTTTTTTTAGCAATGCGTGTGATTGCAAAACAAATTGGGTGCATGGCTCTTGGTTAGAACAAGGACCCAGGACCTTGGTTTCTATACAGCTAATAAATGTTAAAGGAGTGAAAAACAGGATATAGGGATTGAGCAACCTTGCGAAGAGGATTGGGAGAGGCTGAGGTGAGGGGAGGCGAGAGTAGTCATGACTTTCCAAAATTAGGTGACTTAGAAGAAGTTGGAACTTAACAAAATGGTGGATAAGGGCAAAATGGAGTTACTCATGCTACTTTTTTTTTTTTTTTGGTGGGGCAATGTGGGTTAAGTGACTTGCCCAGGGCCACACAGCAAGGAAGGATCAAGTGTCTGAGGCCGGATTTGAACTCAGGTCTTCCTGAATTCAGGGCCGGTGCTTTATCCACTGAGCCACTTAGCTGCTCCCTCATGCTACTTTTAAGGTATCATTTACCCTTTGATCATGGGGTTCTTAGCCCTTGAGATTACTTATTTAAACTGTCATCTATTAGGGATTTCTGGACAGAATTATAGTCTACCTTAAAAGGCGTCAAAGGGATGGGGTAAGAGGCACAGAGTACAAACAGTCATAATCTCATATATCCCCTAAGAATATAAACCTTGTTAAATAGACTCTATAGATCAACTAAATCAGGCTACAGATCAAACTGCTTAGGGGGTTTATCATGGACTAATTTGAGAGGAGAGATTTACATGTCACCAAGGTAACCAAGAAAACCCAGCAAACACAAATACCATGAAACAAAAAGCTAAAATAATGCAGTAATGATAATCAATATTAAATAACATCAAGTCTTCTTGTAATGGTAGCTAGATAGCAGAATGGATAGAGTGCTGGGCCTAGAGTCTGGAAGACTTATCTTCCTGAGTTCAAATCTGACCTTAGACACTTACTTGCTATGCCATCCTGAGCAAGTCACTTAACCCTGTCTGTCTCAGTTCCTCATCTGTAAAATGAGCTGGAGAAGGAAATAGCAAACTGTTCCAGTATCTTCACCAAGAAAACTCTAAATGGGGTCACAAAGAATCAGACACAACTCAATGACAACAACAACTCCTTGAAACCTGGTGACCTACTCCCTATGTTCATTTAATTAGCACATTTCATCTTCACTCTCAGATGTCCCAAGTAATCATCTGGTCCCTGAAACATCTTCCCTTGGACAATCTGGAGTAGGCCTCATTCCCAGGGCAGTTCTAAAGGGAGCTTCTCTTAGAAGATCTGTTTCTCTGGCTTCATGTCACTTGGAGATATTCTTAGGTAATTCTGCTAAAATCTTTAATTTATTATAAGCTTTTCCATTAACTAGTTCACATGATTTTTTTTTTTTTAGTGAGGCATTTGGGGTTAAGTGACTTGCCCAAGGTCACATAGCTAGTAAGTGTTAAGTGTCTGAGGCCAGATTTGAACTCAGGTACTTCTGATTCCAGGGCCGGTGCTCTATCCACTGCGCCACCTAGCTGCCCCAGGTTCACATGATTTTAATACTATTAACAACAGAACTATAAGAAGAACAACAAATTAGGAACCCATGATTCACCTGAAACTTCAGAGAATTTAAGTTTTTACATACCATTTGCTGGCTTTATTTTGACCTGAACCCTGTATCTGATATGGATGATGCCCTCTACAGGCTGAAGGAAGAATCTTAAAAAGAATCCATGAGGACTTAGAAAATGAGCACTTCTGTTTCATAAAATTATCAGATACTTCAAGAGAGAAAAATTATTCTACTTTATTTATAATTATCAACACAACTTTATATGTAAAATCCTTAATCCAGTTTTTAGAACTTATTACTAAAATATATTCACAGCCTAAATCTCTTGTTAGAAATATTTTGAAGTCATGTTGTATGTGTGTGATAAAGACATATATACATGTATAATACAGATACAATGAGGAATTAAAATTATGCCATATCATTCTTCTCTGTAATCAACCCTATTCCCTTCTTGTCAAAGCCCATTTCTCAGTTAAGCTCAAAAAATTCAATCTTTCCCATCCCAATTAAAGGTGTGGTTGAATGATACTGTCGTTCCCTTTCTACTAACTCCTGGGATATACCAGAAGACAAAAAATTTCTCTGAATTTAGTAAAACTTTAAAAATGAATGTGTTTTGTTAAACACAACAGCTTTTAAGTACATTTAATATAAGAGCAATATACTTCTGGGTAAGAGAATTAGGTGAACTGTGAAGACCCTGTTCACAGCTATCAGAGGTTGGAAATCTGGTTGGAGCAATGAAAGGTTTTGGAGGTGAATGAATGAATGAACCAATGAGTCTAACTGGTCTTTGGGCATACCCAGATCATTCAAGATGGAGGCACCCATGTGGAAGATGCCAGAGGCCTGCTTCTGGGGGAAGACATTCTGTGTTCCACTACCACAGTGATGTCAAACTCAAATAGAAACCGTACTTAAGGGATTCTTGAAAGCACATATTGACTTAGAAAACCATCTATTGTATTTGTGTTTATTTTGTTAAATAGTTCCCCATTATATTTCATCTGGTTCAGGCTGCACTCAGGAGTGTAGGAAAAGCCATGGTGCCTGGAGGGGGGGTGTTTGGCCCCTTTAGGCTACCACATGGATGGGATCAGACTTTCCAACGGTCATGTAGCTGCAACAGGCTGCATCTTTAAAACTACTCTCTTTGCAGCTCCATGGAGAGGTGAAGGTCCTATTCAGCTGAAAATTGGACACCATGCAATAAATGGGTGGAGAGGGAAGGGCTAACTCTTCCCTGCAGGTTTATGCTCTGTGGTCTGAGAAAAGAGGTTTGGTTTATTTCTTTTGTCCTTTGAAATTCTAGATGCAAACATTGGGGTCAATGGAACCATGAGCTTGGGCCATGGCAACCTGGGAGGCAGGATTTCAAACTGGATGTTGTAGGTAGCCCAACAAGGAAGTCCTGAGAAGCTAGCATTCCAAGATACAAGCCCAAGGGGGCTGTGGACTGGGAACTTGGTGGGGCAATGCTATATAGGAACCGAGTTAAACCATGAATCTAATTCTCTTTCCCTCCCTAGACACCAAAATGGCATACAGGCATTATTTCCCCTAGCTGTTGAGACTGGCTGGAAGAGATATTGATATGTTTGTATTTGCTATAGCTCTGAATATTCCTTTGTAAAATGTAATCTGACTGTTAAGACATTTGATGGAATGGGGTAGAGGAGACCCCTACAATTGGAAGAACACCATCAGTAAAAACTGAAGGCAATAGCAGAGAGACTGGATACCTTGCTCTCTCCCCTCACCCTTAAGGTTGAATAAAGTGTTCAGGGAAGACTAGCACCTTTGGTGTGGGGGCTCGTCGTGCACACCTCTGTTGTCCAACTTTTAACCTAACTTTCACCTGGGGTTCCAAGAAGCTGTAGAGTGCGCAGTCCACATCCTGGCAAAGTGTCTTAGCATACTGGCTAAATCAGGTTGAGGATAACCAACAGGCCTTAAACCGATCATGAGTTAGGGGGATGTCTACCTCAACCATGTGAAGACTCGGGGTGGAATGGGTGAATGAGAAGAATTTGTTTCAATGGCCATGCAGGCGGCTGAAGCAGGCACTGTGGATCTCTTAGGGCTTGGTCAGGCATCACAGATGCCAAGGTCATCCACTGCATCCCAGGCCATGGGACTCAGATGACTGGAAGAGAGAGGAAGGCTGGTGATTTGGGGCGACTATGCCTCACTTAAATCCAATTTATGCCAAGCAAGACATCGCTGGTGAAACAAAGGAGGAACAAAGGTCCTTGAAAAGAACTCTGGGGGAGGGATGAAATATGGCCTTCCCGCAGTGGGGCCAGGGTAGCTATGTTTATATGAATAATCATTTAAGTACTTGCTCTGTGATAAGCACTGCGAATCAAGATGAAAATGACAACACTTCATACACAAAGGGATTTGAAGATCTTTTACAGTAACAGAGATGCTGGTCCCCAAGTTGGGGACCATTACCCCAGGGTATTCTTCCTTTGTGGTGTAGCTGAGGGCAGAATTATCAAATAAACAGAAAAAGAAGTGATTAAATACTTTTTTTTTTTATTTTGGTGAGGCAATTGGGGTTAAGTGACTCGCCCAGGGTCACACAGCTAGTAAGTGTTAAGTGTCTGAGATCAGATTTGAACTCAGGTCCTCCAGAATCCAGGGCCGGTGCTCTATCCACTGTGCCACCTAGGTGCCCCTGATTAAATATTTTTTAATTGGGCAATTCCACTGCCCAGTTTCTGTTAGAAATCCAAGATAATGTCATTAAATAAGATTACTTCATTCTCCACCCCCATTCCATTTTTTTGGTAAACATATCATTAGGTCAAAAAATGCTTTAATTTCTTTCTGTGTTTCTCTGTGTCTCTTTTTATTTTTGTTTTTAAAAATAATCTCTCTCTTTCTCTTCACTCCCTCTCCCCTCCCCTCCCCTCTCCTCTCTTCCCTTTCTCTCTGTCTCTATCTCTCTGTGTCTCTGTCTCTCTCTGTGTCTCTGTCTCTGTCTCTATCTCTCTGTGTCTCTGTGTCTCTGTCTCTCTCTCTCTGTCTCTCTCTCTCACTCACACACACACACACACACACACACTTCTGAAGTAGCTTAGTGCTTTCAAAATGAAGGCAGGTAAAACGATTTGCCAGAGGCACACAACAAAGAAGGTCAGGCCCATTTGAACTAGACCAATAACTCACTTCTGATTTTCCAAAGTCAGTTTATTAGACCTTGTGGTTTATGCAGTCCAAGTGAGTTTTTCATTAGCATATACAAATACATCATCGAGCCAGTTTAACCAAATTCCATTGTATTATTCTTGCCTCCTCTAATTATATGGAAGAAGAATATGGGAGAGGTAGCAAGCTGCAGTGTTGGAGACCACAGGCTTAGGAGGTAGAAGCCTTGGACTCTGCTATTCATCCCCTGGGTGACCTTGGGCAACACTCCTCTCTCAGTCTCAGATTTCTCATCTGTTGAAGGACAGATTTAGACTAAGTTCCTTCTGATTTTAATATTTTATGTTCCAAGTTTTCCCTCCTGTTCCTTTTCCTTCTCTCAGTACCCAGGTCCTCCTCACCCTTAAACATCCCACCCTTCCTTTTTTCCTTCCTTCCTTCCCTCCCTCCTTCCTTCCTTCCTTCCTCCTTTCCTTCCTCCCTCCCTCCCTCCCTTCTTTCTTTCCTTCCTTCCTTCCTTCCTTCCTTCCTTCCTTCCTTCCTTCCTTCCTTCCTTCCTTCCTTCCTTCCTTCCTTCCTTCCTTCCTTCCTTCCTTCCTTCCTTCCTTCCTTCCTTCCTTCCTTCCTTCCTTCCTTCCTTCCTTCTTTTGGCATGGGGATTTACTAGAGTTGGGGGGCAAGTTTGAAATGGTAAGAGGTGATGTATTTAACTTAATTCCAAACTCTTTAGTTGAGTGGTGAAACTGAAGCTCATAGAGTAGAATAGGTAAGAAGAGTCACTTTTAGCAAAATTATAAATTAGGTGAAATGGTTTCCAGCGCTCTGTGTCTCCTTATTCTGTGACTTCATCTTCTCCCCTCTATATACCTCAGTAGGGTTAGTCTTTTGGTCCCTCCAAGCATCCTTTAAAATTGTACTCCCCACCCCCACCCCCAAGGGTGTTCTGAAGCTCAGTTGAGATAATGGATGTATATAGCACTCAGCAAACTCTGAAGTGCTATATAAATTCCAATTGTTGTTGTTACTAGTTGTCGCCAGGACTCCACATTGGTAATGACTTCATTCTCTGAGTCTTTCACTGAACTCCGTTGAGTTCAAGCAATGTTTATAGAACAATACAGGGGGCGCTGGTAAATGTTTAACAACTTGACTCCCTGGGTGAAAAATATGTACACACACCTTTAAGTTTAATCTGCATGATGAACTTTTTAAGTCTTGATAACCAACAAAAACAGCATATGAAGCCTTGATTTGTGGCAATTGCTAGAAGATGGTTAGAACTAGCTACAACACACCCCTCTCTCTTTTCCCTGCCCTTCTCTTCCCTATTCCCCCAGTATATGTATTAAAAAAAAAAACACCACCATTCACGCTAAAGGAATTTGAATGACAGAGTTCTTTCCATTATCCCATGTTGCCTCAGATATCTTCTGGGCTACTTGCTGGCTGGATGCTAGTGACAGAAACTCCAGCAAACAAACGAACGAATGGAAAGGACTGCAAGAGTGTATCCCTGGCCTCAGAGTGACTCAGTGGATGATGCTGACTGCTTGAGGGGATTGTTTAACTTTTTTTTTTTTTTGGTGAGGTAATTGGGGTTAAGTGACTTGCCCAGGGTCACACAGCCAGTAAATGTTAAGTGTCTGAGGTCAAATTTGAACTCAGGTCCTCCTGAATCCAGGGCCAGTGCTTTATCCACTGTGACAACTGGCTGCCCCCTCAAAAAAACATTAAAAAAAAAGAATGTTAAGGGTCACTTAACCCCAATTGCCTTACCCCCCCCAAAAAAAAGAATGTTAAAAAATTAAATTAAAAAAAATAGGATCCCATAGAGTTGTGAGGTATCTATTTTAAAGAACCATGTTAGAGGAGGATTGGGGTAAATCCATGAAACCACTTAATTCACTCATGAGATCAGCCCCGAAGTCAGGCCTGTATTCTGTAGTTAGTCAGCATTAGAATGCATGGCCTTTTTCATTATCCTGGAAGATTATCTACCATATTCTATTTGAGTTCAATGGAAAAACTAAAAATATGACATTTGGTCAGATTGTGACCAGGCAACTTGTCTGTAGACTGTGCTCTGAGGCTGTGGGAAACTGGGCAGAACATGAATAGACAATGCTCAAAAGGAGATTTAGTATTTTTCCAGCTCAAAGAGACCAAAGTCTGTTTCTGGAGGTGCCACAAGGCATCACTCAGCAGCATCACCTCCCAAACTCTTTGATAACTATAGCTGCTTTAGCAGATTCAACCTACAGCCTTTTCCTAAATCAAATTTCTTTAATTACTCACTGCTTTAGTCTTTAGACGAGTCAGCAAACTTTCTAATCTACAGAAACTCTTTGAAGCCAACATATCATATCACATGCTAGCAATCTTTGGCCAAACATTCTTTTTTTTTTTTCTCCTCCTGGCCTCCCCTTTCCATCCCCCCACCCCCACCCCTCTACATTCCTCTCCCAGACCATTAAAGAAAGAGCTCTTCAGAGAGACCTTTGTGAGCATATTTGTCGTTATTTACAGTCGAAGACAAGAGATGAGTTTTATGAATGTAAGAAAAGCTGAACCTTGGGATCTGCTGAATGAGGGCCAAACCGCCTTGGAAAACCAAGCAGATTGTTGCACCATCTGTAATCCTCCGCAGGGTGTATCTGTTGACGATTGAAGAAGAGTGGGCTTTATTTTGAAAACAGAAGAGGGAAAGCAAAGCTCTCATCTGGAAAAAAAAAAAGAAAAGAAAACAAGGGGTGTGAGGCAAGTGAAAAAGCTGCTCATTTGTGAAGGTTTTTGACAAGGCTTCACAGTCGTGCAAAGAAGGCCAATATTTCCTACCTTTCAGCTGTTGCACTTATTTCAGTGGGATGGGTACTGGCTTCCAGATAGAGAATTCTCTTCCAGCTACTGTGATAGCAGAAAGCTGAGCTGTAGATATCATTTTCCAAGTGTATGAATTTTCTGATTAAAAAAAATTATTCTTGAATAATTAATGAAAACTGAAGGAGCGATCTTTCTCTGATCCTATGAAAGGGGAAAAGAGTCATGTCTAGACATAAAGTATTAAGATTTGGGGGGAGAGTGGCAGGAAAGACCTTTCTTAACCTCTCTAGGCCTATTTATAGATATGGATCTTTCTGTCTTCCTTAAATCTTCTTGGGATATATAGCAGCAGATGGAGGGCATACAAGGACTAGAGTTTTGGGCTGGGAGTTCAAATCCTGCCTCAGACATTTATGAAATAAGTGACTCTGGGAAAATCACTTCAACTTCCTCGGTCTCTGATTCCTCGCCAATGAAACAAGTGGGTTGGACTTAATGGTTTCTGAGGTTCCTTCCAGACCCAAATCTGTGATTCCTTGATCAAGTAAAATGAGAGGGTTTGTGCTACAAGATCTATAAGTTTGCTTCCAACCCTTAATTTATGATTCTGGAATCTTCCTTTCAACCAATGTCTGAAATGCTACCACCAGAAATTTATTACTTGAATGTCTAAGTTTTTTTTATCTATCTATCTATCTATCTATCTATCTATCTATCTATCTATCTATCTATCTATCTATCATCTATCTATCATCTTTCTATTGATCCATCTGTCCATCCATCTATCTCTCTTCCTTCCTTCCTTCCTTCCTTCCTTCCTTCCTTCCTTCCTTCCTTCCTTCCTTCCTTCCTTCCTTCCTTCCTTCCTTCCTTCCTTCCTTCCTTCCTTCCTTCCTTCCTTCCTTCTTTCTTTCTTTCTTTCTTTCTTTCTTTCTTTCTTTCTTTCTTTCTTTCTTTCTTCCATACTCATTTATTGAAATGTAAATCCCCTTTGGAGCAATTAGACTTAGTTATCAATTCATATCTCAGGATTGATTTGTTGACTGCCAACTGAAACCCAGGATGTGCAGTTGAGAGTGCTGGAATGAGTCCAAGGACCTGTGTTGATCTGTCACTTTGAATGGAGACCTTGGGAAAGTCATTTATAAATTCTTGTGGGCCTCAGTTTCCCCATTTGTAAAATGACAGATTTTAGGCTAACCGACTTCCAAGATCCCTTCTACCTGGAAATTTGTGATCTGTGATAAATAAGCTTAGGTATCTGAAAGAGGAAAGTTTATAGCGGTATGGAGGTGAGGCAGAGAGGAATGGTTGGAAAGGGAATGGGAAGAAGCCAAAAATAAGCTTCTTCCACTTCATAATTTTGCCTAGAGCTGGGGTTACTATGTGGGAGAGCATACTTTGCACTGAGAGCCCAAGGGACCCAATCACTCGTTATTCTTTTAACATCTCCTGGCTACCTTTTAATGTATTATCAACAACAGAATGCTTCCCTACCAGCTGGAGTGTTTCTAAACAGACATAAACATCTCATTGTGCAGCACAGCAGAATCTCAAATAAGTCTGTAATCCCCATGTCCCATTAAAACTGTTTTCCTCTGACCCTTGCAAAAATGAAATAGGCTGCAGGTCTGTTGCCATTTAAACGTGGCCTAGTAAATGTGAGCTCCTCCCTCAGTAGTGAAATGTTTGTTCTCTAGGGGAAAAATTCCCTTGCCCAGCTAATCTTCCTTAAATATTATTCCTCCCCCCATCTCTCCTATGCTCAGAAATCTATAATAATAACAGTTCAACCTCCCAGCAACCCTTTCAGATTGGTAGTGAGAGTAATATTATCCCCATTTACAGATGAGGAAACTGAGGCTCAGCAAGGTATTAACTTTGCTCAAGGTCAAAGAACTACTAAATGCCAGAAACCCCCTACCCTCACCCCTCAAACACACACACACACACACACACACACACACACAGTACCGAGGAACTCAGAGTAGAATTAGAACTGGGATTGTCAGCTATCTCCTAAACAGAACTAAGAAGTGTGGCTCCTGACACCACGGTTTACCAGATGAATAAGCAATCATAAGGTACTCAATACAGAATCAATACAGTTCTTTGTTGTTGTTCCTTTGGGTCTGACTACATGACCCCGTGGACCTCATTATTCATTGGATTTTCTTGGTAAAGATACTTGAGTAGTTTGCCATTCATTTCCTTCTCCAATGGACTAAGGCAAACAGAGTTTAAGTGACTTACCCAAAGTCATCCTGCTAGTAAGTATCTGAGGCCAGATTTGAATTCGGGTCTTCCTGATTCCAGGCCCAGAGCTCTATCCACTGAACCACCTAACTGCCTCCTGTTCTTTGTTTTTGCTCTTTAGTCATTTTTCAGTCTTGTCTGATTCTTCATGACCACATTTGAGGTTTTCTTGGCAAAGATACTAGAGTGGTTTGCCATTTCCTTCTCCATCTCATTTTACAGATAGGAAAACCGAGGCAGAGTTAAGTGACATGCCCAAGGTCACACAGCAATTGTCTGAGGTCAGATTAGAACTCAGAAATTCAGATGTTTCTGACTCCAAGCCCAGCACTATAAGCACTATGGTGCCGCCTAGGTGTGCATTCTTTGTCTAGGTAGCCTATCTCCTGCTTCCTGCTCTCTGCTTGATTATATGCTCTTCAGTGGTGAAGTCCACTATTGATCAACAATACAATGCAGTGCAATAGAAAGAATATTGGACTTTCAGTCTGAATATTCAGGTTCAATTTTGGCTGTCATTTACTACCTGTGTGATTTCAGAGAAGCTCCATTTCTTTGGGCCCCAGTTTCTTCATCTCTAAAATGGGATTAATGATATTTAGCTAGGGTCAATTTGAGGAAGGCATTCTGTAAATCTTAAAGTACTGTACAAATGTGACTGTTATTGTTGTTGTTGTTGTTGTTACTACCACCAGCAGCAAGCAACTCCATCTTCAGATATCTTACAGATTATTTTCATAATTTGTAAATGGAAGGAAAACATGTCTCATCCTATTTCCAACAGCCTCCCATAGAACCTCAGAGTTGGGAGGCATCTCATACATGACCTGATCCAATGCACATCTGAACTAGGATCTTCTCTAAAACGTACCCAACAAGTGGTCATCTGGCTATTGCTTGCAGACTTCCAATGAAGAGGAACCTATTGCCTTTGAAGGCAATCCATTCTACTTGTGGAGAGCTCTTGTTCTCAGGAAGATTATCACTAAACAAAATATAAAATAAGAAATATATATAAAATGTAAATTGTGCCTTTTTTGGCTTTCATCCACTGTTCCTCATTCTTCCTTTGGTTGTCACAAAGAATAAGAATATTCTCTCTTCTATGTTTTGTTGTTATTTTCATTTCTGAGGACGGCCATGACAGATGTCATGGCTTGCACTGAATTGGAATTAAGTGAGGCAGGGCTGTGCAAAATCACCAGCCTCACTCTCTCCTCCAGAGCCATCTGGGTCCAGAGCAAGATATATTATCAGTATGATTAGAGATGGCCCTGGATGTTTAAGGCAATTGGGTTAAGTGACTTGCCCAGGATCACACAGCTAGTAAGTGTCTAAGGTGAGATTTGAACTCAGGTTCTCCCAACTTCAGGGCCAGTTCTTTATCCACTGGGCCACCTAGTTGCCTTGCCTCTTCTATGTGAAAATCTTTCAAATATTTGAAGACAGCTATTATGTTACTGTTACATCTTTTTTTTTTAATGTAGGCTAAATATCTCTAGTTCCTTCAGCTCACTGCTATATGACAAGTACTTGAGGCCTGTCACCATCCTAATCACTTTCTTCTTAAGTAGGGGTTTTTAACCTGGGGTCAGTACTTAACAGGACATCTCAGCTAGGTGGCACAGTACATAGAGTGCTGGTCTGAGTTCAAGCCTCAGACACATACTGCCTGTATGACCCTGGGTAAGTCACTTATCCCAGTTTTCCTCAGTTTCCTCACTGTAAAATGAGCTAGAGAAAGAAATGGAAAACCACTCCAGTATCTTTGCCAAGAAAACCCTAAATGGGGTCATGGAGAGCTGGGCACAACTGAAAAATGACAGAGCAATAATAACCCTCAAAAGGTTTGTGTATAGATTTCAGAAAGTCTGTGAATTTGAGTAGGAAAAAAATTACATCTTTATTTTAAGATAATTGGTTTCCTTTGTAATCCTATGTATTATATTTTATGCATTTAATAACATTATTCAGAGACATTCATAGGTTATGTCAGACTGGCAGAGGGGGGTCCACAAAACAAAACAAAAAGGTTAAGAAGTCTTTCTCTAGAGACTTTCTAGATTTTCAAGGATAAAATGTGCTCTCTAGAAGTGAAGCCAGAAGTACTGCAGAAGTGATCTGACTGCAGCAGAGTACAACAGACTGGTCACCTTTGTAGTTTAGGACACTCCAACTCCCTTAATGCAGTTCAAGATTTTTGAACCACTCATTTTCTTGACTGCCATGCCATACTTGACTCATAGTGAGCTTGCAGTCCATTAAGAGCCTCAGATCTTCTCTGCTCCAACTGTATTCTAGCCATGCCTTCCTTCCTTCATTTTGCTTTTGTGAAGTTGATTTTTTGAACATGTGGCTAATCACACACAAATATTTATTTATTTACTATTTATTTTAATATTTCTATTCAGTTTATCCTATTAAGTTATTCCCAGTCTTCTAGTCTGTCAAGATAGCATTGCTCTCTGACTTGGTCATACAATGGGCTAGTTATTATGCCTTCTAGCATTTTGTCATTTGCAAATTTGACAAGAAAGTCAATTATTCCTGTTTCCAAGTTCTTGATCAAAGATTAGACAGCCCTGGGTCAAGCACAGATCCCTGGGGTTTTCAACTAGAGCAGGGTATTCTTGATTTTTTTTTTGTATCATGGATCTATTCAGCAGTCTATTGAAACCTGTGGACCCCTTCTCAAAATAATGTTTTTTAATTCAAAGAAGGAGAAATACATGATTACAAAGGAAATCAATTATGTTGAAGCATAGTTCTTTAAATATTAAAACAACCACAACTATGTTCATGGATCTTAGCTTAAAAACCCCTGTACTAGAGACTTCCTTCCAAGTTTGCATTAAACTATAAATGATGATTTTGGAAGTCTGGCCATTTGATCGGTCCCAAATTCACTATTGTCCATCCTGTTCTTGATATCTTGTCCACAAGAATGACACAAACTAGGTAGGCTAGCTAAAATTGTCAACATGTCCATGAGCAGCTTCTCCAGTCACCACAATGCAGAAGGATGTGAGTTTGACCTGATATGGCCTGCTTTCCATGAAGCCATGTTGGCTTCTTATGGACTCTACTTTCTTTTATTAAATGTATAGTAACCATCTCTCAAGTAATATAGAAAGCCTGGAAAATGTCACCTAGCAGCAATCTCCTAAAAAGTTACCCCAAATTTGAGGAACTCTCTGGATTAGAACCTACCCCAAACCATAGCTCACAGTCTATTCTTCTCTTTGTTGACCTTCCTCCAGTAGAGCTAAAAAAGAAAAAAAGAAAAAGAAAAGAAAAGAAAAGGAAAAAAAAAGAAAATCCCTATCCTTTTGTTGACCCTATGGTCACAGCTCATTCTGAGCTTTGAGAATATTCTTAAGAGTACTCTTAAGAATATTCTTACTAGACCATGCCCCATTATTGGATTCATCTTTTTTTTTTTTTTTTGCTGGGCAATGAGGATTAAGTGACTTGCCCAGGGTCACACAGGGATTCATCTTCTTATCATCTCTTGCTTACACTTTTATGCATATCTTTTTTTTTTTGTGAGGTAATTGGGGTTAAGTGACTTGCCCAGGGCCACACAGCTTGTAAGTGTCAAGTGTCTGAGGCCGGATTTGAACTCAGGTCCTCCTGAATCCAGGGCTGCCCCTCTATGCATATCTTTTTAATTTTTTAAGTTGGTTGATGAGTCTACCAAGCATCCACTTTAGTCTTTTCAGACAACTCCATCCTTTCCTCTTCATCCGAACTACCTCTTATAGTCCAGCTATGTGGTACAGTGGGTAGAACACCAAGCATTGAGTTGGGAAGATTCAGTTTCTCTATTAGCTTTGTGACCCTGGCCAAGTCACCCAAACTCTGTCTGCCTCAGTTTCCTCATCTGTGAAATGGGCATAGTAACAGCAACCTATCACTAAGGGTTGTTGTGAGAACTGAATGAGATAATATTCATAAAGCACTTTGCAGACTTTAAATAAATGCTCACAATTATTATCCTTGTTCATCATCATCATCGTCGTCGTTGTCGTCGTCTTATTCTCAAGAGATTCCTATCCTTCCCAAACAGACTTCTCTTTTAGAATTTTAGTTCATGAAATCCTGTTTATCCTTTATATGACTTTTTGGGAATATGTTCTCCCCCAAATCTAAGGTGTGTGGTCAAACTATGCATGGATTTCCTTTCTGTATTACAAATCCTAAAACAGAACGGCCAATTCTAAACAGAGTTTTCATCATTTCTACTCTAGCAGCCAATTCTTTCTCATTTATATTTGAATCAGCACTACAGTATAATTTCCTTTTGTTGGTTGCTCCACCTTTTGAAGGACAAAATTATCATCAAAACAAGTCAAGAAATCATCAGCTGCTGTGCTTTTGGGAGAGAGAATGCTCAAGCAGATGTCTGGATAATTGAATTTTCCATTGCTAAAAAAAATCATGTGTCTGGGCCAGATTTGTGATCTATTTCTTGAATTTCTCATCTATTCTCTTTTTCTATCCAGGTGGTCTGTAGAATATTCTGTTTCTGCCTTCATAATCCCCGTAATCCTCACTTAAATGCTCTCTACCATAATTACCCCCTCTTATTCCTGGAATTTATCATATAAATACATCTTCATAACACTTAATATTATACTACCTGCCACCTCATGCCTTTTTTTTTACTTGTCTTATATTTTTGTTTTTTGGCAGGACAATGAGGGTTAAGTGATTTGCCCAGGGTCACACACCTAGTGTTAAGTGTCTGAGGCCGGATTTGAACTCAGGTCCTCCTGAATCCAAGGCCAGTGCTCTATTCACTGCACTACCTAGCTGCCCCCAGCCATTACCTTTTATTGGTCCCAATGATGAAAGCAAATTCTATGTCTCTTCATATTTCTATTTCTTGCCCAAGACATTGTAATCTTTAGTACTATTTTCTAGTCTGCTCATACATAGTAGCCTTTGTGTCCATGTAAATATGCCATTTAAAAAGGTTTAAGAGACATAATTTCTGAGTAATTTAATCATTTTATTAATAATATCAGAATTTTAATAAAAGGATGGTCATTTAGCTCTGTCTTTGACCAAAGACAATAATGGTGGCCAACTCATTGTTTATATGCCCTTTTGGAAGAGGAGTGTTCCTAAGGGTGACAATCAACTCTCATTCCTTAATGTTAGAAGCACAGCTAACCACTCTTCCTGTTGCACAGCTCAAGTGTTAGCAGCTCTAGTGTTGGCAGCTTGAGTGTCAGCAGCTCAAGCATTGGTAGCCCTAGTGTTGCTAGCATGTCGCTGTTCAAAAACTCCAAGCAGGCAGCAGTTGGTGAGTGAAGGCTTTATTCATCTTTCAGAAGATGAGCACTCTTCTGAATGTGCTGGAGAATGTACTGAAGTGAGATCCCTCACCTCCATATCCCTCAAGTGGTCCCCTCTGACCAATCACATTAAGACATTTCGATACTTCTCATTTACATACTCCCCCCAACAACATAAAGCATAACAATAACAACCGATCAGATTGTAACAAATGGACCAATCACAGTGCTAGAAACTAGTCAAGTGGTACCAGTTGACCAATCAGATTTTAGAAACTACAAAACCAGACCTTAACCTATTCTGGGCAAGAGTGTAGGCTCCCCCTCAGAACAATACTGTGTTAACATTTATAACTCTTCAAGAAAGAAAACTGGTCTTGGGGTTTGACCAATCAGATTGTTCCATTTACCAACCAATCAGATTGTGGCTTTAGGCTCCAGCACTATGCTGGAGTAAGAATGTCCCCATTCTCCACTAAACAGTGCTTGTATAAACATAACTTTTCAAAACAAAACTCTAGTCAGGGCTTGAGCTCCGGTGACATGTGGGGATCACCTCAGGTGCCTCAAGGTGAACTCCCAGCCCATCCTGACTCCCACAAAACCCAGGACCTTCTTCAGGCCCTGCTCAGGCCTAAAGCCCAGGAGCCTCAGCTCAAAGCCTTGTGTGCTGAGTGGCCCCCTGCTGGGACGTTGGGGGAGGTGGGGCACAAAGCTGTTGGGCCTGAAACCAGACTCACTCTGCCTTTAGGTCTCTGAGAAGAGTCCAAATATAGTCTTTTTTCTCACTTAACAACGAGAGAATGATTATTATAATGAAGGGCTGGGCCTGAACTTTGATTTTCTTCCAGGTTAGCTCCAGCCTTGGACAACCTATTCAAAGAATTTATCCTCATCTAACCTGACTAGAGCAGAATGGCTGCCCCACTCGGGAGGGGTCTTGATAGAGGAGGTTAGCTCAACCTTCAGAGACTGAGGTCCTGAGGATAAAAGAAAAAGGGGGAAATCAGCATCTCCTCAAGTCATTGGTTATCAACAATGATTTCTCTCATAAATCAGCAGAGCTGGGAACGAATTATCAGGTTTTATAAGACTTGGGAAGCATCTTCTGGATTCATGGCCCAGAAACACAATAGACTTCTGTATTGTTTCCAGGTCAATGAATAGCTGCACCAATAACCATCAACAAAGATTCAACCATTAATGACACTCTTCTCTTCCTCTGATCCCAAGTGCATGACATGACTGCACTCATAGATCTATAGCATTATTATTATTTCTTTTTTTTTTTTGTGAGGCAATTGGAGTTAAGTGACTTGCCCAGGGTCACACAGCTAGTAAGAGTCATATCTGAGGTCAGATTTGAACTCAGGTCCTCCTGAATCCAGGGCCAGTGCTCTATCCACTGTGCCACCTAGCTGCCCCTATAGCATTATTTCTTGAGGAATACAAATGCTTCCTTTTCATGCTGTCCAATGCTCCCCTCTCCAGGAAAACCTGATGTTTGTTCTTAACCCCGTATGTTCTTTAGCTCTTATTTTTCAATTTGACTTCTATGTGATATTTTCCTACCCCTGAACCTCTTGACACATTACATAGGGCTGGAGACAGGAATAGGGACTGGGCTGATGGTTACATTGGTATAAGGAATTTCTGAATGAGGAAATTCCCTCCAGCAGTACAGATTAGCATTTTCTCTATAACTGTGATATTTGGAACTACTATGCTAACTCACACTCACACTGATTGGGTCCCCAGAGTATGGCTACTAAATCACCTGAGGGCTTTCGGGTTAACCCTGAGGGATTGAGGTCTCCTACTGATACACTTAACCCCATGGTTATCAGTTGATATCAATTATTCAACCAGGATTAAGGAATTTTTAGAAAAGGATATTTACTGCAATAGCACAGCCAGTAAAAAACCAAACAAACCACAAAGTCTGTGGTATCCTATCCCATGAATATCCTCTCTTACCAATAGATAGTTTAGGGGAAAGTAAGCTCGAGCTTATAAAGTGCATTTGGCAAAGTGGTAACATAGCTCCTAGAAGTCTTTTTCTGGACTCCTCAAGATTTTGCCTTAGGTATAGTGTATTTTCTCCCTCCTGGGAGCCTTGAATCTATATCCAGTCTGCTCTTGATTCCCTATGTAAACACCACCTTCATCTGTTCCAGGAATATTGCTAGGATGCTGATGAGAAGGTGGGCAGTCCCAAATCTGCCAGACCATTTTTTTGTGGGGCAATGAGGGTTAAGTGACTTGTCCAGGGTCACACAGCTAGTAAGTGTCCAGTGTTTGAGGTTGGATTTGAACTCGGGTCCTCCTGAATCGAGGGCCAGTACTTTATCCACTGTGCCACCTAGCTGCCCCCTGTGCCAGACCTTTTGAAGCCCATATCCTCCACCTTCAACTGAAATGGGGAGGAGAGGGTAGGAGACTAAAGCTAGAACCAATGAGTTCTTCCTAATAAGCAGTTCCCTCTCAGGGGTTTGGCCACAATTGCTCTTCCTGGCTCTCCACTTGATGAAAATACAGTACTTGATGAAGCTAACTCAGTGGATTTACACCTTTACATAGAACATTGTATAAAATCTGTGCCATATTCACATTATTTCCTGTATGGCATGAGGGACATAAGTGAAAAGATAATTCTTAGGCTTCCATTTCATCTTTTGTGATTTTCTCCATCCCAGTTAGGAGACAATTAGGTGGCGCTGTGGATAGAATGGGCCTGCAATCACCTGAGTTCAGATCTGTCCTCAGCTACTTATAAGTTGTGTGACCCTGGGCAAGTCACTTAACCCTGTTTGCCTCAGCTTCCTCATCTAAAAAAATAAGCTGGAGAGGGAAATGGCAAATCATTCCAGTATCTTTGCTAAGACCCCAAATGGGGTCACAAAGAGTTGGACATAACTGGAATGTCTGAACAGCAATAACCTCAATAATTTTGGGGCAGCTAGGTGGGACAGTGGATAGAGCACCAGCCCTGGAGTCAGGAAGACCTGAGTTCAAACCTGGCCTCAGACACTTGACACTTACTAGCTGTGTGACCCTGGGCAAGTCACTTAACCCCAATTGCTTCAAAAAAACCAAAAACCCAAACAAACAAATAGTCATTTTTCTAATAGAAAATAATCCATCGAATCAATAAGACTGCATCAATATTAAATGGCATTTAGGCAGTTTTACCTTTACAAATTATATCAAAACTGTTACCAGATCCCATTTTTCATGGTATAGATGATAGTTGTCAGCAAGACAGAATAGAGGAATTGCATAAATGTTGGAGGCTACCTTGAGCAACCTCATCTTGGAAGCAGAAATCCCTTTGCATCCCTGAAAAGAAGCCTTCTAGCCTTAGCTTAAACACTTTCAATGACAGAGAGCTCACTACTTCACAAGGCAGCCTGTTTCATTCTTAGAGCTTAATTGTTAAAAAGGTTTTCCTTCTGCTGAGTCCAAATCTACCTCAATTTAGCTTCCTGTTTACTGAGCCTATATGGACTATATAATATTTCCCTTCCACATATACTTGAAATATTTGGAAATAGTATAATGTATTATACCCCGCTAAAAACATTTAGGCTAATTGCCCTCATTTAAAGAACCCTGAGGTTCTTCATGTGATATGGTGGGAGTAATTTAAGGTCCTATCTCATGCAGTTTAAGCTACTTTTTCTTTGAAAAACATTGAAACTGGGGGCAGCTAGGTGGTGCAGTGGATAAGGCATCGGCCCTGGATTCAGGAGGACTTGAGTTCAAATTTGGCCTCAGACACTTAACACTTATTAGCTGTGTGACCCTGGGAAAGTAATTTAACCCTTATTGACTCACCAAAAACAATAATAAAAAATGAAAACGAAAAGCATTGAAACTCTCCTTGAGAATTAATTGGCTCAGCTCTTTTGACAGAGGTTCTTCATTACCTGAATACAAAAGGCCACACGGAGTGGGATCTCTGAGGCTGCTGACCTTTGAACAAGGGTATGAGAGGCATTGAGTGGCACCAATATGGTGTCCTCATTGAATGTTTTTGTTGAATATTATTCCCATGCTTCAGTTAAGTAAATCTTCTTTTGCTAGCTGTTAAATGGACTAGAGGTGTCTTATTTTATTCTAGTATCTAACCTAAGCTCCCAGGGCACTGTCCTAAGTCAGATTATACTCTCAGTATACTGAAATACTGAGATATACTGATCCATGCTTTTCTCTAGACTTGCTCTGGTTTCTAAACATCCTTCTTATCTACAATGCAGATACCAAAAGTAAATTTAACACTAGAGATATAGTTTGGCAAATACAGGCAACACAGGTCTATATTTTCCTTCTGTATATACTTTATTTATTCATTGATCTATTCATTCATCCATCCATCCATCCATTCATTCATTCCACTGTAATTTTATTGTCATAAGGAACTCTCAATGAATAAGCTCCTACCAATACTACTCAGAAACTCATTGTCTTAGAAGATTGCCTGGGGGGGGGGGTCTGCCTGCCTCAAGTCTGTCTCTACTCCAATGCATCCTTCATTCATTCTCTAAAGTGATTTCCCTAAAGCACAGGTCTGACCATGCTACCTGCCTACTAGGTGGGTAAACACTGGCGGCTCCCTATCACCTCCAGGATCAGATACTAAGTACTCTGTTTGGCATTCATAACCTCACCCCTTCCTACTCTTCTAGTCTTCTGAAACCTTACTCCCAGCTGGTACTTTCTGATCCAGTGACTCTGTCCTCCTGGCTGCTCCCCAATCAAGACACTTCATCTCTCAGCTCCAAGCACTTGGCTGGTTGTCTCCATGGTGCCTGGAATTCTCTCTCCTCATCTCTACCTATTGCCTTCCTTTAAATGCCAATTAAAATCTCTCTTTCTACAGGAAACCTTTCATCTCCCCCTCTTAATCCTATTGCCTTTCCTCTGTTAATTATCTGCTATTCTTCCAGCACATAGATTGCTTTGTTTATATGTTTGTATGTTCTTGCCCCCCCCCCCCATCCTCAAGGACAGGGACTGGCTTGGGCCTTTCTTTGTAGCCCTAATGCTTAGCCTGATGACCCAACAAAGAAAATACTTAACAAATATTCATTTGCAACTTACTGTGATTGATTCTTACTTTCCACATCTCTGGATTTTGTGATATGAAAATTTAATGAGCATGCCTTCTGTGTCTTCATTCCAATTACCAATAGGACTATTTAACAAGTATAGAGCTAAAAAAAGATAAATAAAAAATTTTTTAAAATTAAAAAAAAAAACAAACACAAGTATAGAGCTGACCTGTTTCCAGCAGTGTCTAGGGGAGAAGGTCTTATTTACTCACAGCTGGGGAACCATGCACTAAGCTAGGGAAAGAAGAACCTGAGGACCACTTTCTGCTCTCCTTAGGCCCTGTTTTGTTTTGTTTTTTTGAGTGGGGCAATGAGGGTTAAGTGACTTGCCCAGGGTCACACAGCTAGTAAGTGTCAAGTGTCTGAGGCTGGATTTCAACTCAGGTCTTTCTGAATCCAGGGCCGATGCTTTATCCACTGCACCACCTAGCTGCTCCCAGCCCTGTGGTTTTGAGAAACAAGCTTGGGGCTCTAGTTTTGTTTCATTTGTCCTTTTTAGTTCAAGATTCAGAGAGTAGAGTTCCTGACCCAAGAGTTTGGGCCTTTGGGGCCTTGCTTGGAGCCCAGGATTTCAGGGTAGATGTTGAACTCAACTCAGCAGGGAAGCCCTGAGAGGCCGGGGAGCTGGGATACAGGGTCGGGGAGAGATTGGATTTAGACCTTGGTGGGATGAATGCTATGTAGGAACTGAGTGAAACAGCCATCTTCATTATCCTCCCTGCTCCAGAAACTGAGGTGATAATGGTGGTGGTGGAGATGATGACCCCGAGGTCCTGGAGGAAACATTGGTGTGCTCTTATAGTTCTGAAATAAATATTCCTTTGTAAAAGCTGAAACAAACCAACAAAACAAATAAAGAGTCTCTCGACATGCCATGAGGGATATTCTTCTAGGTTGTCATGCACCTATTAATCAACACTCTTCAAGTATTATTCAGTTAACTTTTAGACCTCCATTTTATCATCTGTGCCACGTTTCACCATCTTGTTCACAAAGATACTGCTGTAGACTTTGTCGCAGGTAGCCACAATGTCTGCAGCATTTGCCTGATCCACCAAGCAAGTAACCTTGTCAAAACAGGAAATGAGGCTTGTTTGTCATGACTTTCTCCTTTTAAAAATATATTTTTTACGGATGCCTTTTGTATTTTAAATAGTCTAGATTTCCTCTTCTATCTCTTCATTCCACTTTCCCTCTCAAAGAGTTATCCCTTGTGATGAACAAAACAGAAAAATGAAAGAGAAAAAGTTCATCAAATCCAATCAATACATAAAAATACCCAAAGCAACCTGACATCATATGCAATGTTCCATGCCTTTGGTTCCCCCTTCAGCCCCTTCCCCCTGCATACAAGAAGTTAGAGGGGTGTGTTCTCACATTTCTTCTTTGGGGCTTAGCTTTGTTTTTGCCTCACACTAGAAAGTCCATCTGCCCCTGTAGCCTTCTTAATTGGACCTTAAATCCTAGTTCTGATACTTAATTCCTGTGTGACCTTGTACACATATATTTTCTCTGGGACTCAGTTTTCCCTTCTACAGAATGAGAGGACTAGATCCAACCCTGGGGTTCCTAAGGTCCCTTTCAGCTCTAGGCCTATGTCCTATGTAGGCTCAATAAAATGCTTAGATAAATCCAAGTTTCCAAGGTTGGAAAGCATTGTCCACTGTGGCTGGGACATTCCCCTTAGAGGTTTCCTCTAAGTCAAGTTATTATTTAATATTTGTTTAGTAAATATTTTCTTTCATCTTATTACTTTTTTATATAAACTTTTTTTTTTTGCTTTTTGTCACACAAAAGTACTTTATTTTTATATCACACCACCAAAACATTCCCCTAACAATTTCCTCCATTGCTTCCATAGCCATGAATTGATCTCTTCCCTATATTTGGGATAAATGTACTCTTTGTTTTTCTTTTTCTTTTTTCAGGGCAAATGAGGGTTAAGTGACTTGCCCAGGGTCACACAGCTAGTAAATGTCAAGTGTCTGAGGCAGAATTCTGTCCCCCCTTTTCATTTTTTTAATGTGTCACCATCAAGTCAGAGATGGTCCAGTAAAGGTCAGAGGAAGAAGAACAGAATGGTACTGGTTAGTGACTTAGTTAGCAAGACCTCAAGGGTATGGAAGAAGATATCTATTGACTTGACAAAGAGAGGCTTGCTATCTTCCTAGGGCATTTGTCCTGGATATGAGAGAAAACTCCCAAGTCTAGTCATGTGGTCAAATTGCCCACTTTGTTTTTACTCTTTTTAAAAATTTACTTTTAAAAGAATTCATTATTTTTCACTCCTACTGCCCCCATATTATGTTGTTTTTTTTTTAAACAAAAAACCCCAAGAACAAATGAGTATTCCAACAAAACAAATTCCTATGTTGGCCATGTCCAAATATGCATGTCTCATACTGAATTTTATGTGCATCTGCTCTCTGGCAAGAAGTGGGTCGCATGATTCATCCATCTTCTAGCCTCTGAACTTGTGCTTTATCATTCCATTCATCACAGTTCTAAAATCTTTCAAAGTTGTTTTTCTCCATAATGTTATTGTCATTGTGTAAATTGTTCTTCCTATTTCAACTCTTTGCTCTGCATTGTTTCATAGAGATCTTTCCAGTTTGCTCTGAAATACTTATTCATTTCATCATTTATTATGGTGCAGTAATGTTCTATTACATTTTTATAATACAATTTGTTTAGTCATTTGTCCTTAAGGTAGACATCACCCGTAGTCTCTAACTTTTGAAAGAAAATGAAATGAGTAGCTATAAATATGTATGTACATATAGGACACTTTCTCCTTTTTTTGATCTCTTTGGGTAATAGACCAAGTAGTGATGTATTTAAGTCAAAGGATATGCACAGTTTGGTAACATTTGGGGCAAAGTTCTAAACTGTTTTCTAGAATGCCTGGACCTATTTACAGCTTCATCTATAATCCATTAGTATACTTGATTTCCTGCAGTCCCATCAACATTTGTCATTTCTCTCTTTTGTCGGCTTTGCCAATCTGATTCATGGGCATGAAATGAAACCTTGGAATTGTTTTAATTTGATTTTCCTAAATATCAGTGATTTGGAGCATTTTTATGAGGTTATTGACAACTTGGAAAACTGCCTGTCTATATCCTTGGACAATTTATCAATTGTGAAATGGTTTGTAGTCTTATAAATTTGGATCAATTCCTTATTGATCTTGGATATATAACCTTGCCACAAATATTTTTCCCAATTATCTGTTTCTCTTGTCATTTTAATTTTATTAGATGTTTACATGAAAACTTTTTGATTTTACATAATCAAAAAGATCTATTTTATTTTGCGTGATCCTCTCCATCACCTATTTAGTCAGGAACCCTTTTCCTTACCATAGTTATGAAAGATACACATTACCTAGTTTTAATGATTCACATGGGCACAGAAGACACTGCCTGAATGAATCTAAAAAGCATTGCTAAGGATTATGAACTCTTAGGCAGGAAATTGAAGTCCTTAGGGGCACAGATGGTATTTTCATCTTTGCTGCTGAATGAAGCTAGCAGTTTCAGAAGAGAAAGGCAGATTTGGAAATGGTCTTCTGGTTAAAAAGATGGCATCTGGGGGACGGCTAGGTGGCGCAGTGGATAAAGCACTGGCCCTGGATTCAGGACTCCCTGAGTTCAAATCTGGCCTCAGACACTTGACACTTACTAGCTGTGTGACCCTGGGCAAGTCACTTAACCCCCATTGCCCTGCAAAAAAAACCAAAAACCAAAAACCAAAAAAAAAAAAAAAAAAAAAAAAAAGATGGCATCTGAAAATGAGATCTGGAAGTCCAGATCATGGTTTAAAGTAAAGGCACGACAGGCTTTCCTTGCTCAGGGATGGAATATATATAACAAGAGCTAGGAAAAATTTATTTGCCGGGAAAACCTAATCACACAGCCTCAAAATATAAAGGAAGAAGGAAGGAGAAAACTCTGTTTATATCTGCCAAGTAAGATAGCATAAAAAGCACATTAAGGTGTAGAAAAAAGAACGGAACCTGGATCCTAGAAGTAATAGAGAAACACTGGAGCCCCATGAGCAGGGAATTGATGTAGTCAAACCTATGCTTTAGAACAATCACCTTGACACTTGAATGGAGGATGGGTTGGAATGGTGAAAAATTTGAGAGAGGAAGACCAGTTAGAAGGCAATTGTAATAGTCCAGTCAAGAGATGATGAAAGCCTGAACTAAAGCTGTGGCTGTGGGAATGGAAAGAAGGGGATTTTTGAGGGACATATTGTGAAGGTAGAAATCATCAGAATTGGCAATGGATTAAATATTTGAAGGAAGTATGCACTAAGAAAGTGAGCCTGGATGACTGGGAAGATGGTGTTGTCTGTCCTCAATAGTAGTAGGAAAGTATGATAGAGAGGAGGGTTCTGTGGGAAAATAGAATGAATTCTGCTTTGGGCATGTTGAAATTGAGATACCTACAGGTATCCATTTGGAGTTGTCTAAGAGGCTGTTGGTAATGCAGGACTAGGACTGAGACTAGGGAGAGAGCTGAGGGTTGGACACATAGATCTAGGAATGATCTACATAGAGATTGTAATTGGTCCTATGGGAACTGTTGAGATCACTTAATGAAATAGTATAGGAGAAGAGAAGAGGGTTCAAAATAGAGCTTTGAGGGACTGGTCCTCACAATGCGGGGGGGGAATCTCTTGATAGATCTCAACATTATGTAAGTTCCAATGTGGTGCACTGAAGATCAATTATCTCTCAATCTTGTTGTAATGGAGATTCATCTTTGTTCATCATATATCTGATTATATTGTCTAAACTTAGTGTACAAAATTCATAATTGATAATATTGTGTACCATACTTATAGCCATAATGTTTCTCCTTTGCTTTCTGGGTTACTCACAATTTCAATTTCATAAGGTTTATGGTATTCCATGATTCACAGCCATCTGACACAACCAGAAGATTATTGGTATTAAAAAGATGGGATTTTGTATCAGGGTCATTGAGATCACTGACAATGGTATATAACTTTCCAAATGTTATTCAGCCCACTTTCTTCCTCCTATTCAGTTCCAGACCCATTTTAATTGTCTTTTTTAAATAAATGAACTGACAGATCAGCTCTATAGCTTATATATCTAAATGTATATCAATCAGTCAATCAATTCATTCCAGTCACTGAGTGGTTCAGTCACCATGTGCCAGGCATTGGGCTAAGGAGACACAATGAAAAGCAAAAACAGCCTCTGCCTTCAAAGAGCTTACATTCTTATAGGGGAGACAACATACAAACAAGTATTATATCCAGAATATAAACAATGAAAATGGGAGGCAGTCTCTGAGAAAAGACACTAGCACCAAAGGATACTGGAAAAGGCTCCTTTGCAGAAGGTGCTATTTGAGCTAAGATGGGCTTTGAGAGATTAGAGAAACCAGGAGGCAGAGGTGAAGAGAGAGCATTCCAGGTATAAAGGACAGCCAATGAAAATGAAGGAAATGTGGATGAAGGGAGTCGAGGTGAAGGTAGGAGGGTATAGCCTGTGCAGGGTTGAGGGTCTGGAAAAGAACTGAAGGACAGAGGGACTGAATGTCATGGTCAGGTTGAACAACAGAGTTAGAGATTAATGTTAAGGCAGAGGAAAAATGCAATGACAGATAAATACATTTCAGAGTTCATGAATATGGTAATCAAGTTGTGAGTGTGAGAACCGAGAAAGCATGAGGTGACCTTTCTGAGATTTCGAAGGTCAGAATTGTCGTCAAGGAAGTTGCCTCTATCCATAGACCATCTGTAAGTTATGTCAATCAATGGACTTGAATGCTACCAGCCAATTAGCTTGGAGCTGTGTGTGAGGACCATCCTGTTCCGGTTCGACAGGGGGCTTCTGGTGCAACTGAGGGGATTTCAGTCTCTTGGATAGCTAGATGAAGGTGGCTTTCTCTCTCTTTGCTAACCCCTAATATATTTTAATAAATGCTTAAAAGCCTAAACTGTTGCTGAATTTATAACTAAGCCTTACCTAGTTCTTCCCCCCACACTGTGGGGCAAGTAAGGGCACACATATTAGATTTTAGTCATCACATGGGTGATAGCAAGATCAAAGGTATAACCATCTGTTTGTGTAATTAAGGTGGGGTAAAGGATAATTAGGTCATGGGGAAAAAACAATGCAGATTGGAAACCATAAGTGGTTGTCCATCCTATATGATTTTCATCCATGTCCTACAAAAATTTACCATAGGAGGTTCATCTAATGATCTGGAGGCATTCTTTGATTTCTCCTGACATAGAAAGGACATCAATGGAGCACCTGGGTTGTCCATCACTCACCCTCAACTTATGACTAGCCCATCTTTTGATTATACATTTTCCAGATGACATTTTTTTCCTTCTGATCTTCTGTAAAGTTCCTTAGTTGTCATATATGGCAATCTGTTCACACCTATCATGCTTCTGTAATACCTTCTCTGTGACATTCATTTTCACTTCTTTGGCTATTGTGTTCAATGTCTTGCAGTCATATAGCATATACTTTCAATTTCCTTTTGTTGGTGGTAATAATAATGTCACCTTTCTGTCTCCCACCCCCAATTCTTTGGTATCTTCTTCCCACTCAAATATCTTGATCATTGATTTTTCCATATGCCAAAAATGATGTCACCTCTAATTTGGATCTCCTCTGGGCATACTTATGCTGCTTGTGAAAGTAAAACTGATCCAAAGAAAAGAAGACTCAAAGATTATCAGCAATGGTGATAATAGAGTTCAAATCGTTTCTCTCTCATTGATGGAAAAATAATTTCCATTTTTCATGCTTGTTATACTCATTTCAGTTTCATTCTGAAATGCCACTGGAATGATCTGGCTTAATTGGATATGATGCTAAACTTTTTGTAACCTAATCTCTCCATTCTTTCTTGTTATTTTGTGAGATGAAACTATTCATTGTCTTCCCTCTATAATCCTTCATGAGATTTTATAAATGATTTTATATATCATTTAGTGTAGTGCCTGGCCCATAGTAGGTGCTTAATAAATGCTTATACATTGCAAAAGTAAAATTATTATCTATTCTCTCTATATATTTATACACATACATATATGTACACACATATATGTATCATACACAAATATACATAATACAATGAACAAATATATATGTGTACATATATATATATATATATATATATATATATATATATATAAAACATATATAATAATATTCCAAGTGCTACTCTTAACTATAGACTCTTTCCTTAACAAGGAGATCAAGCATTTGTTGATTAAGGAAGTTTATGGCTTTTTGCTTCCTTATTGTGACAATGGCTCTCCAATGGTTCAACTTGCATGGGAAATGGTAGGAGTTTATATTTTTGTCTGTTCTTATATTTACACAGCATTAAACATATTCATAGTTTGGGCAAGGAGGTCAGACTGGACTTCTTTTGATTGAACACTGACTTCTCATTTCTATTCTTTCTCTTAAATTGGTTTTGATGTTTGATTTTTCGATGAATAAGCAAATGATCAGATTGGACAGAGACAGCTAATTCAGAAATCCCCACATAAGAAATCAATCATTATCTGCGTGTTAAGATATAGTCAACTTCATTTTTGTGATATGATTTGGTTCTTGTCATTTAATGCTTCCAAGATTCCTTAACAAATTATTCAAGATATGGGAGGGGGAGAGGGAGAAAGGAACAGGCACTGTGCTGAGCACTTTACAAAGATGTTCTCATTTTATTCTCACAACAATCCTGTGAGGTAGGTGCTATTATTATTCCCCATTTTACAATTGAGGAAACCAAGGCAAATAGAGGTGAAGTGACTTGTCTAGGATCATATAAATAGTGAATATTGCAAGTGGGATTTGATCTCTGGTCTTCCTTGACTCTAGGTTCAGCACTCCATCCACTGTACTACCTAGGGCTGAGTCTTTGTAATGTATAAACTTTGACACCCATTTGTTTCTTGATGCTGAACAATAATTCCCAATATTTTTCTCTATCTTTCCTTATTTCAACCTTTCCATTGGAAAATCACCAAATATTAGGATATATGTTGATTTAATTTGGGGGTTATTGATTTTTTTCTAGAATTTCTCTCTAACTATCATTGTTGTGAATACTCCCTCAGTCTCCGCAACAGATGCTCACACATAAATTTTTATTATGGTGATATTTTTGCATATGAATATCATGAGCACTGCAATTTAAGATAACCAAGTGTCCTGTGAAATGACACTTCTTGCTGCCTGCTTTTTCTTTTTTTTTAGTTCTCCAAGGAGGACCTGTGAGCCATCCTTTCACTTACCTACAATGAACTTACATTTTCTGTCTTCATTCATTCGTCATGCCCCCCCCCCAAAAAAAAAAAAGAATGACAATACTGATACAATTCAGACTTATCAGCAGTGATTTGACTAGTTTTCAAAGGAATTAGATAAGTACTCATAATTAGAGTTGGTTTTTGTTGTTGTAGTTGTCATTTTTCAGTCTTGCCTGACTCTCTGTGACCTCATTTGGGGTTTTCTTAGCAAAGACACTGGAATGGTTTGCCATTTCCTTCTCCAGCTCATTTTACAGATGAGAAAAATGAGGCAAACAGGGTTAAGAGACTTGCCCAGAGTCACATAGCTAGTAAGTGTCTGAGGCCAGCACTCTATCCACTGAGCCACTTAGCTGTCCTCATAATTACAGTACCTGACACATAGTAGGTGTTTATAAAGGCTATTTCAATGACTGATTGGCTGATCACTAATTCATGTTTATAGATGCTATTAAAATTGTAATTCTCAGCATCTTCTTTCCTCTTTTCTGCTACTCTACTGCTGGGGTCATAGAAGCAGAAGGGGGCTAGGTAGACCTGAGGGCTATTGTGCTATTGTTTCATGTGTTTCCATGGCCAAAGAATTCAATACCTAATGGCCAGCTGGTTCTCACAAAGCAGATACACTTTATTGCTGCAAATGTATTTGCGAAGTTTGTAGCGTGTAGAACCAACTGGTGCTTGTGCTTCATAGATATAAACTTCCAATCTGTAACAGGGCATAGAAACAGGACTTTGTAGAGGATAGTAACATGATATACTCCTGTAAGAAAATACACGTATAAGATGAGTATGGAACATTTAAGTGAAGATGATCGAAGGCAGAAATAAAATAATAATGTACTACTACAGATCATCTGGACAGAAAGAAGAAATACATAAATTCAGATGTATCATAAGCTTGAAATGGAGGCATGATATAATAATGATAGGAATCTCCAATTATGCAGGCAATTAGATGACTCAGTTGATAGAGTGCTGGACTTGGAGTCAGGAAGACCTGAGTGCAAATACTGCCTTAGGTGTGTGATATAGAGGAAGCTACTTATCTCTCTATGCCAATTTTCTCATCTTTACAGTAAGGATTCATAATAGCACCTATCTCATATGTTTGTTGTGGGGATCAAATGAGATTTACTTTGCCAACCCTACAGTGTTATATAAATGCTATCATCATCATCATCGTTGTCATCGTCATTATTTGGAGGAACTTCATCAAAAGTAGTAATTATTGGCTCATCTAAAGGATAATTTTATCTTTTAAAAGAAGAAATGGGGGCAGCTAGATGGTGTAGTGGATAAAGCACCAGCCCTGGATTCAGGAGGACCTGAGTTCAAATCCGGCCTCAGATACTTGACACTTACTAGCTGTGTGACCCTGGGTAAGTCACTTAGACCTCATTGCCCCACCAAAAATAAAAAATAAAAGAAGAAATAATCATTATTCAATTTAATGGACATTTTCTAATCACCTACTATATGTAAGACACAGTGCTAGGTACTCAGACTATAAAGACAAAAGTGAAAAATAACTTGTTTTCAGGAGCTGATAAACTGTTGGACTTTCTCTGGACTTGCTTTTTACCAAAGAGAACCTGATTATTATTATTATTATTATTATTATTATTATTATTGATTTTCTTTTTATTTCTCTTTGATAGATTTTATTAATAGCTTTTGTTTTTATAGCACCTCCATTTCCTACTTAATCTCTTTCTCCACTCTTCCGTGAGAGCCATTCCTTATAATAGAGAAGAAAAAAAATTCCACAAAATGATTCAACATATGAAAAAAATCTGATGTTAAATGCAGTGTTCCACATCTATAGATCCCTACTTCTTCATAGTGAGATGGCAGTGTTAAAAGGTCTTCTTCTTGGGGCCAGCCTTGGCCATTATGATCTTACAACATTCAGTTTTGATTATTTTGTGGCTTTTGTTCTTTCTGAGTTTTTTCAAGTTTTGTTTATTTCACTTTGTAAACATTCATAAAAGTTTTTCTCTGCATCCATCATGTTCATCATTTAATAAGCACAGAGATATTCCATTACATTCATGCCCTGCTATGTTTAGCCATTCCCCAGTTGAGGAACATCTATGTTGTTTCTATTTCTTTGGAGTATTTGACTTCCAAAGTAGAGATGACAAATACCCTGGGAGAGGTGTCAATTTTGCTTTGGAATGTATGATAAAAGAGCAGCTAGGTGGCACAGTGGATAGAGCACTGGCCCTGGAGTCAGGAGGACCTGAATTCAAATCTGGTCTCAGACACTTAATAACTGTGTGACAATGGACAATCCACTTAACCCTGATTGCCTCTCTCCCTCCGCCAATACCCCCCTACCAAAAAAAAAGAATATGTGATAAAGGTAAGTGTTGGGCGACTACATGGCTGAGGTCCTTTCCAACTCTGAGATTCCATATATTTATTGAAATAACTATCAGGAATATATAAATGTGTATGTACATATATACATGTGTATTATAATATACATTTAAGTACATATATACATATGTGTATATTTTGATTTCTCTCTATATATATTTCCAGATATACCCACATGTGTAACCTGTATCTTTTTTTTAACCAAAGTGATTTTTGTTATTCCATAAATTAACCCATTTATTGCATTATGGGCTACAGATATTTGATGGGGAGAAGATTTTACTGGTCTTTCAATTCCTTCAGTCTTCAAATGGAGGATTTGACTGCAGAGGTGGTATTGTAGGTCCATGCACCTCCAGCTACTGTTTTCATACAGGATCTGCAATGACAGATACCCACTGCCCATCTCTTCATTTTGGTCTTGCCACAGAAGGAGCAGGTATACTTGGAAGGCTGGATAATTTCAATTTTCTTCACCATTTTTCTGAGGGGTGCACCATAACGTGTTCCATATTAACCAACAATTCTGACCTTCTTGGTGTGTTTAGCCATGTTGCTAGTTGCAGGCCTGGAGCTTGGAGAGGTCTGTATCTTTATAAAGTGATTTCCCTATATATAGGTGCATATGTGTATGTGTGTGTGTATCAATATTATATATATTTTATAATATAAATATATACACACACATGCACAAACATACTTATATGTAAACTGCATCTTTAAAAAGTAACTTCCATGTGTGTGTATGTATATACATACATACACCACCATATATATGTATGTGTGTATGTGTGTGTATATTATGTATGTTTATATTTATTTATATGTATCCTGAACTTTAAAAAAGTAACTTCCCCCATTTTTGACTTACAGTCCAAAATATTGATCGAGATTATGTCACATGAAAACTGAGAAAGCTTTGTGATTAGGCCAAGAATCCTAGGGGCTGACAAATTACCTGTTGGCCAAATCTGGCCCACTACCTGTTTTCACACGGCCCATGAGCTATGACTGTCCAGCCCTCTAGTTTTTTCAGATGAAGAATTTGAGGCCTATAGAGGGGAAATGACTTTTCAAAGGTTAGAATGTTAGTAAGAAATCCCAGATTTGAACTTGTAAGTACATGTTCATGTATATACACACATACACACATATACTTATGTACATGCACACACATACATATACTTCTATATGCACACATATTCATATACATACATACATACATACATACTTTAACTTTTTGGAAAGAAACTGGGATTTATCATTGGCATAGGGAATTCCTAGTAAGAACACTTCTTCCAGCCATAGATATCAATAATTGTCTTGCAAATTGATGTTGCAAGAAGAATTGTCTGGAGTATTAAGAAATATAGTGACTTTCCCAGGCTCACCCAGTCAATATTGTTCAGAAGTTGGATTTGAACCTACGTATTTCTCAATCTGATGTCACTTCTCTATCCACCCCACACTGCCTCACTGAACTCAGTTTCTGATTCCCTGTCTAATGCACTATTCATTGGCTTAATGAAGATAGCCTTCAGATCTTTACCCTAGTGATTCTTTCTGCTATAGAAGGTTCGAAGTTTAAGTAATGGGGTTACCAGGGTGTAATCAACAGGTTTCTACATACACCCAGACTTAGACCATTTATATCTTTGCCCTGACCCCCATGGAGCTTATGTGAATTGGTCTTACAGTTGGCCAACTGGCCTCATTTGGTTATACATGGGAATTTAATTCTTTACTATTATACTCAGTTTTAAATGTTTTTCATCACAGGATTGGACAGAAATATGTGTTTTGCAGTCATTTGTATTAATTTCCTACCAAGAATATTAGTCTATCCTTGCAGCCAACCTGAGAGATTCATGCAAAAACTCACTTTTTTTTAAAAAAGTTCTCCAGAGTGGCCATTAAGAAGATTGCCCTGAATTCACCAGATAATTATAGAACTGCATGCTTCCCTTGGCCTAAGGCTGTGTAAGTCAGACAGGCAAAGTGAAATCGAGAGGGAATACAACAATATGCAATGAGCTGAATATTTAAGGAAGAGTACCTATGGGGAGTTGGTGCCACCTGTATCATTCATTTCTTAACGTATCAAATGTACATCCTCTCTGTGGGCCTCCAAGACAAAAGTCTGTTTTGGCTTCTCTTTGACTTCTGCTTTTCTCCATTTGTTCCTTTGTCTTTCACTTGGATTCTGCCTCTCCACCTCCTTTCCGGTGTCTTTTCTCTGTTTGCTTTCTCCAATTCATCAATTGCTTCTTTCCCAGCCAATGCCCCTGTGCATATCCATCATCACTGATTTTTTCTCTGCATCCTTTCTCAGGAGTATTTCCGTGGATCCTATGCCTTTAGCTGGCCTCAAGTCTTTGCAGCCTGCTCCCAACACTGACCTTGTTTCTCCTTTTCTTTCTTCACTGGGACCCAGGGTCAACTGTAGGTGTGAATAGAGCACCAGTGTACATAGATGTTCACCTATGTGTTATGATTTCAGGGGTTCTAGGAAGGTCTATCTGTAACATTTCCCTCCTACTTTCCACTGCCCCCAACATTCTCTCAAATGGTCACTGATGCTTGAAATTCCTTTGGCAGGGTCTAAGCCTTTCATTCCACACCGATTAGGCTTAAAGTGCCAATACCCCCTAAACATGTTAACACACTGATTAACAATTTTAGTAAGGTGTTGACGACATCCATGAGAGCAGGTTGGGATGGGAGCGAGTTGTATGAGAAAACTTGGGTACCAAGAGCATGAAGGCAGGAAGAGAGAGGGCCATGGGGATGGCAGGATTGAAGATGGCAGGGATTGGGATTCTAAAGAAAACTTTCTTTTACTGATCAGTTTTTCCTGTCCCATTCTCATCTTCAGTTTAGGTCCGTGGTTTCTAGAGGGATGATTGGCTAACCAATCCACCAGCATTGTGCCTCCCCAGGATGACCTGAATTCTTCTCACCATGGACAGTGATTCTGCTTTGATACTCAAGCTCAGCACTCTCACTTGCCTCTCCCTTCTGACTAGAGGGCTGGGGCAGCAAACTCCCATCAAAGCCTCCCTTTATGAAGGGCTCAGCATTTTCCATCTGTCTTCATTTTTGACCAGCTGTTCCGCTTGGTTTGGACTCTACAACCATCATGCCTTTCTCACCCTTTGGTGGCCCCTTAGTCCTCTTTTCACTTCCTTTTGTGTTTTGTCTATCCCCATTAAAATTGGGAGCTCCTTGAATGTAGCCACTTCCTCTTTTTTATCTGTATCCTTAGCCCATAGCCCAGTGCCTGACACACAGTATGCATAAATGCTTATAGACTAACTCACATTTCTATAGCTTTTTCTGTTTTTCTTTTTCTTTTTGGTGGGGCAATGAGGGTTAATTGACTTGTCCAGGGTCACACCACTAGTAATTGTCAAGTGTCTGAAGTCGGATTTGAACTCAGGTCCTCCTGAATCCAGGACCAGTGCTTTATCCACTGCACCACTTAGTTGCCTTCTATAGCTTTTAAAGATTCAAATAGCACTTTCTTCACAACTTGGTCACATGAGATACTTGGTACAAATAGTACTATTCTCATTTCCCTACTTCCCCAGACAGGTAGTTTCACTGGATTAGGTAATTCCCAGTGTGAAAAATTACTCCACTGATGTTGGTCAGGGAGTAATTTGTAATTTAAAGTCCTAGAGAGTGACCAGGGAAACTGGAAAATGAAGTGACCTGCTGAGGTCACACAGGGAGTAAGTATCAGGACTAGAACCCAGAACTTCCTGAGTCTAAGGCCAGCCCTCTCCATCAACTACTCCATGCTGTTCCTTATTTCCATTTTATGGGTTAAAAAAAGAACAGTAGAAGTGAAACATATCGGCAAGGCCGATGGTGAGTAAATGTTGGAACTGAGGTATCAACCTGGGACCATCTGACTCCAAAGTGAGTCTTTTTTCCACTACATCACCCGGTCTCTAATGGTACCACTCTTAAGCCTTGGGTGTGGTCAGGGTAATATTTTTGAGCAGTTGGGGCCTTCCAGGCTCCTTTTAAATGACCTACTGGTATAGGTGGACACCTATTTTACCCTCCACCTAAAAACAACCTTGACTCTGCTTATCTCACCATGGTTCTGATTATTGGTCAGTAAGTCTCATAGACCACCCCTGATTGGCTCTTGCTGGCCAGTCATTAGAACTCTCTGGATGAAGAGAATAGGGAACTAGCCTTATAGAAGATTCTATCCTCACCTTTCTACCCCTTCTTAGTCTCAGCAGACTCTGTAGCTAATTCCTTCCAAAGACAGAAGGGAAGAACTCAGCTGAATCAGTTGGATCCTTCATCCGAATCATACCCCTGGAAACAAAATTAGTTTTTATAACTCCGAGCGCCTAACAATTGGCTCACCAGAGATTTCCAGATACCAAGAAAAATATGAGGAGGTAAGTTAAGAACTTTCCTGCTTAAGTTAGTTTGTTTCCTCACTTTAAGTCCTTTTATATTTGAGTGATTATTTTTTTTAAAAAGCCACTTGGAGACAGGGCATGATTATCACATCTGGAGGAACTTAATAGGTTTAAGACAAAGGCTCGATTCTCTTTTTTGATGCACATGTGCAGTTCTCATTAACTTCAGTGTTATCTCTAAGAAAATATTAGAAAATGTCACGGACCATAAACATCCAACACAAAAGGGGTTAATTAGCAGTATCTATACAGCTGTTAAACATTAAATATGTTAACCTTACTGTGAGAGCTAGTGTCTACGGGTAATTAGTGCTTGCCAAACCCCATCGGTACTTAAAAGGAGACATAAAAAGACAAAAAAAAAACTGAGAAGGGACCGGTGCAAATGATTTCAAGGGCACCAAGTAATTAAAAGTATTTTGACAAATACAGCTCAGGCCTTTACAAAAACATTCTCCCATAAGCCGTGGTGGAGTTGATATCCTTAGAGAAAGAGGTGACGTTTCTGTCAAAGTCTCGAGATAAATCAGGCCCCATAAAAATAATGTCCCAAGTATCCCAAAGTCTGTATTTCAAGAGAGGTGCAGTTGTCAGCACAAGCCTCACCGAGGTTGGTAGCTGGTATTTAATATTTGTGGGGTTGTCCTTTCTTTTGTAACTGAATAGTGGAGCCTGTTTAAAGAAGGCAGACCATTCTCTGTGATCTTTATACTAATGGTTGGGCTTCAATTCGTATACAGAAAAAGAAAATAAATACTTATGTAGCATCTATTATGAGCCAAGCACCTTTACAAATATCATCTCATTAGATCTTCGCAACAACCCTTGAAGGTAGATGCTATTATTATCCCCATTTTACAAGTGAGGAAATTGAGTCAAACAGAAGGATAAGTGACTTGCCAACATCTAATCCATGTCTGAGGCCAGATTTGACCTCAGATTTACCTGACTCCAGGCCCAGGGCTCTATCCAATGTACTGTTGCCTCTTAAGAGAGGCAAATGCAACCCAGCAATACCACAATCCCAAAGAGATCAAAGGAAAAGGAAAAGGACCCATGATAAAAAATCCACCTCCAGAGAAGAACCAATGCAGTCTAAATGCAGACTGAAGCATCATTCTTTCTTTCTTTCTCCCTCCCTCCCTCCCTCTCTTCCTTCCTTCCTTCCTACTGTTATGGGGGGAATTGATGGGGGTGGGGGTTGGGGGTGGGGTAGGGGTTCTTAGGAATTCCTCTTTAAATAATTACACCCTCTTGCATACAAATACAATTAGAATAAAATAATAGTTTATTTAGATGCTAGGGAAAGGAAACTAAGAGAGAAGTCCTTGGATTCCTTCTCATGGGGAGAAGGTATGGCATGGAGGCGTGGCTCTCTGAGATACCTTTCTTCTCAAGCAGGAGACAGGAAGATACTTTTATAGAGGACCGATGGTGGTCCCATGAGGTAATCATATGACTGTGGAAAGTTCCTTTATTGGGGGAGGACCATCCCCCACTGGTAGTGGCTGAGGGAAGTTGGGTGAGGGGTGGCTCCAGATCTCTCAAGCCATGTCTCTCCCCATCATGCCACAAAGTCAGCAGCCATACCTAATCTTATCTCCCTGAGGGGTAGGGAAAACTGGAATGAAGAGTGGTGGTCCTGGAGCTAGCTCAGTCCCGGTATGGTGCCACTTATCACTTAAGGTGTGTCTATCCTTTGGTTTAGTTTCTCAAGGAGAAGGTTCTTTGATTTACCCCAGAAAACTTCTGAGGTACCCAGGGGCCCATAACCCTTCCCCTTCCTTCCTTCCTTCCTTCCTTCCTTCCTTCCTTCCTTCCTTCCTTCCTTCCTTCCTTCCTTCCTTCCTTCCTTCCTTCCTTCCTTCCTTCCTTCCTTCCTTCCTTCCTTCCTTCCCCTTTCTCCCTCTCCTCTCCTCCCCTCCCCTCCCCTCCCCTCCCCTCTTCTCTCTCTCTCTCTCTTTCTTGCAATATGACTAGCATGGAAATATGATTTGCATGATTTCACATGTATAATTGCCTTCACCAAAGGGTGGGAGGGAGAGAGAGAATTTGGAACTCAAAATTCTTTCAAAAAATTAATGGCAAAAATAAATAAATAATCAGATAAATAAATAAAAACAAAAAAGAGAGGCAAATGTACTTGCAAACAATAACCTATTACAGGTGTTTGTGCACAAAAAGACATGTTCTTGTGAATTATAGGAGGGTAGGGCTTAAAAGAACTATCATTAATGTCATTATGCCTGCATTTCTGCCTTCTGCTGTAACTACATTTTGATGTCTCTATATAATGTTAAACATTCTTAGGATAATGAGACTTTTAAAATGCCATGTTGGTCATCTGGGAAGAGAGATTATATTATATATGTGTTTCTGTGTATAAATATATACATATATATGTGTGTACGTATGGTTATGTGTATATATGTATATATTTTATAAAGAATTCTTTTCCCCCCCAGGAACTAGAGGGCTGTTAGCTGAGATATAGTCTAATCCTTAGATATGATCCCACTAATAAAATGTCAGTCAGTCAGTCAATAAACATTTATTAATGCTTATGACATTTATTATATGTCAGTCACTATGGTTATACAAAGAAGGACAAAAAGTCTCCGCTCTGCTGTTTGCTTCTCTGGGCTGGGGAAAAATAGACTATTATTTTAATGAATTAATGCCATATGTGTTGAATATCAAGGTACCTAAAGCATTTAGAAGGGATGTGAATTGTAGAGAGAAAAGGGGAAGTTTGAGCGTAAGTTATGATGGACCAGAGATCATGCAGGGGAAAAGAGACAGAGAAGGGGTAGTTGTAGACCAAGTATGAAGTGGTGTACGTTCCTTTGTGAATTCTTCATGTCGACTCATTTCTGTAAATACAGACTTAGGAATCTGTATTTGAGGGAATTATCCTATTTGGTAATTAACCCAGTTAAAAATCCCCTCATCTAGTTACAAATACCTTTGTCTCTGATTCACATAAAAAATTCCCTTTTAAGACGGGTAGTAGTGATTGTAGTCATAGTAATAACAGTAACAAAAATAATAATTAACATTTGTTGAGACTTTGGGGTTTGCAAAGCACTTTACATAAATGATCTCATTTGATCTTCACAACAACCCTGTGAAGCAGACACTATTGTGATCTCCATTTTATAGATGAGAGAAGATTTGCCCAAGGTCCTAAAGCTAGTAGGCCTCAGAAGCCAGATTTGAATTCAGGTTTTGCTGACTGCATCACCAGATTCTAAGTGGTGTATATTTCAGTTGCTTGGACAATTTGACTTCAGCAAGTGGTATGCTGGTAAATGTTTAACAGCCAGCTCTTTGAAAACACAGGGCACCATTTAAGTTTAATCTGCATTATTACCATTTTTGTATCACTTTTTAAAGTCTAGACAATCAACAGATTGATAAGTCAAACCTTGATTTGATTTCTGAGGAACTGTAAGCACATTGAAATGTCAATAATCAGCACTCTTGAATCCTTTGATAATGGCAATGATGATGATGACAGCGTAGGCTGAGGCAGGTAGGTCATTTAAACCTGTGTGTTCTGAGCTGCAGCTGGTCTAAAACTGTTCACTAAGTCTACCACTAGTTTGGGGAGGGGAATACCAGGCTTCCCAAGGAGGGGTGTAATATACCAATTTGGAAATGGCCAAAAGCTCTTATGACAAACAGTAGTGGGATCAGACTGTGAATAGCTGCTGCACTTCAAGTCTCAGTGACTTAGAAAGCCCCTGTACCGTCTCCCTGCCCCCCAAAAAAGATACAGGAAAGAAAAGGGGTAACTGCTTTTCTGGACCTTGATTCTTACCTATAAGAAGGAATTGATTGCTGAAATGATAGGAGGCAGGGGTCAAAAGTGACCAGTCTATGTTAGGGTTCATGATAGAGAAGGAAGAGGAAGCTGGTAATAGTTTGGCACAAACTCTGGATTTGGGGAGAGCAGATTTCTAAGGTTTCAGAAAAAATAAAGGTAGGATTACATGAACTAAAAAGAATTGAAAGCTCTCAGGAATGAAATTATGAGGACACAAAGAGAAACAATTGTGTTGAGAAGGAAAACGAGGCTTTGGCTAAAGAAATCAATGTGGCTGTACCGAGAACTCATCAATCAACTTAGACTTTTAGAAACACATATTCTGAAGATGGAAGCAAAGGCAGGTGATGGAGGATGAATACAAAAACACAGCAACATCCTGTAAGAATAATGCCAAGAGTGCTAAAGTACAGAATGAGCTGAGGAATGCTAGCCTTGTTTGTTTTTAGCTGTTTTGGGTAGACAGAGAAGAGAGCAGAGAGGGCAGGAAAGAAGATAAAAGAAGGAAAAAGCCCACTGCTTAGAGTGGATGCAACGGTTGTCACGGATGACCGAGAGAAGGTGCAGTCACTCAACTCTTGCTTCTGTTTTCTCTGCTTAGAATGACTTCTGGACTGGAAAGGATGGAACTGAAATGGACAGGGAGTTGAAAACCCAAAGTAAGTCAGGAGACAGTAGGAAAGAAAGTGCTGTAGGAGTTCAAGTTACCTGACCAAGAAAAACAAAAGTTCCAGTGTCCTGAAAGAAATGGGAGAGTCATTGATCTTTTGAAAGATTATATCAGCTTGGTAGGCACAGGCTGATGCAGCTTTTGAACTCAGTTGTTCTGATATGCTGTGGGGTAAGCAGACTGAGTGTCTACATTAAGGCCAGCACTCCTATGGTAAGCCCTCGGAACCAAGGGCTACCAGGTAGCCAAAGGAGGGGTTAACTGGCCAACTATGTATGGGTCATGGGGTCTTTCTCACATCAAGTTTTTATTCTGAGGTGGCAGACAACTCTTTCTATGGTTATTATCTACCTCCTCATTCTTTCTTTTTTTGCATAAAGATTCAGTGTTATGTGTACAGCACCTGCCACATAGATTGTAGCCTCCAGCTTCAGTACTTGAATTGATTTGGCTTTTTTCTTTTTGAAAACAAAAAGTAATTACAAACAGTTACATGCTCCTATTCATTGTTAAATAATAGCTCCAAGGAGAGGGGGACTTAAGGGGAAGAAGTACAGGAGGCAATTGATGAAAATTTATGAGCTTGTGCATGTAAACATACTCCCAAATACATGCACACGTGTATACTAAGAATGACTTGGATTGTGTCCCTAGGAACCAGACAATTTAATGAGTGCCTTTGAAAGGTTGACATATCCTAAGGCTGGGACCTTAGAAATCAGTTAAAAAGAGAAAAATTGTGTCAATCAACTAGCTGTTTTGTTTGAACCATTAGTGGGACTAAGTTTTGTTACTGACTTGATGAAATTTTGGGATGATATATCCATCAGTCAGGAATTTCTTAAGACCCTACAACATGGCAACAGAATAGACAAGATACTTGAACTTCTTACAGACACAGCCTAAGAAAGGAGCCCAGTAATCTTTAATCCTTCCATGACATTCTGGTGTTAAATTGTATTAGAATAGTGGTAAGAGAGAGGGGGGCATGAAGGTTATATGGCATTTTCCAAAGCAGCTATTTTCTAAGGCCTAAGTCCTTTAAGTGATAAAAAGTCTACTTCTCTGTCCTCACTTTTGGGCCCAGAATCATTCTCAGTAATGTATAAGTCAGTCAGGGAAAAAAGAGAGGCTCAAAGAAGGGTCTCTGCCCTCTTCTTAGAAAACTTTCACCCTTAACCTTGAGAGCCATTCATAGAGACTGAGTGATTGGTATTATAGTGATGAAAAGATTTGGGTTAATTGAGTTCATGGAACCACAGATTTGAATCTGAATTCCTAGTAGATAGAAAATGTATGTAGTGGTGGAACTTTGTTATTTTTAAAATTCTTTTCCACAACCAATCTATTGCATTACTTTGAGCAACACATTTTCCTTTCTTCAGCTTTCATTTTTGATTATATATGGAGATATTACTATGGGACAGAATGTGAAGTTGGTCAAAAAGTTTGGGTGTCTTGTATGAAAGATACTTTAGTTTGATCCAGATTCTTCAAGGACTGATCATCTATCTGGTGAATTACCTAGGACCATGACTTTAATTTCTTTTACCTCTTGACCACTTGATCAGCACGCCACTCTGTGGTTTTAAGCATGATACAAGTACTGTTAGCAATTAAGAGGCTCACTTCTAGTCTTGATTATGTCACTAACTACTTATTCAGTGACTTGATACAAATCATTTGACTGTGTTGTCTCACCCAATAGCGTTTGGGCTAGAATGATCTTTAGCCTTCTGGGATTCTATGATTTTTTTTTTCTGAATACCTTCTTTGTATATAGTAATATTGGAGGAACTATGGGACTTTTCTTCATATCAATACTTCCATCATAACTTCATTTTTGGTTATTTGTTTATAGCTGTAGAATGGAGTAGGAAGCCAAGATATTGAGAAAAGCGAGGTGGTTCATGCACCCAAGGATTTCCTTTATCCTGTTTGTGCAGAGTGGTTTGCATGTTGTCTCCTTATTGAATCATAAGCAACTTGAGTGCCAAGACTGCCTTTTGTCTTTCTATCTCTGGTGGTTGGTGAATAGCAGACCCTAAATAAATACCTGCTTACTGACTGACAGTTTTCTGTCTGATGTTGGCCCCACCATAACTCCTTTCCATTTAAGGATATGAGGAGACAAGGCAGCAGTGAAGGAGATGAGCCAGCATCAGCCACAATGACAGGACATCATGGAGGAAGGGCTTTCTCTGAGTATCTTACCTTAAAAGTTTCCAGACACTACCAGTAACTGAATGAAACAAATGATCATGGGTTCTTTGCACCGCTTCTTTATGTCTTGTTATCTCTACTACTGATTTATTGCTTTGGCTATCAAAGTTGACTTTAGTTCTTAATCCTGGATATCATTGTTGCCTGGTGCTCTCATCCATTCTATTGCATAGATATGACCCTTTCAGACTCTGTTTTGGCTGACCACTTAACTACAAACAAATCCTACTCTTGGTATCTTTGTATACTAAGATACTTCAATTGGGATACTAGAGTATTTTCAATTCATCTTTGTAGAAAATATTGTTGTTCATATACCATTCTATTGGAGTATAATGTTTGTATAGGTCTAAGATATGATAGCTAAAATCTCAAATTAACTAAAGCCAATCACTTTTCTATCTAATCTTTTTTTTTTTTTTTTTTTTTTTAGGCAATGGGGGTTAAGTGACTTGCCCATGGTCACACAGCTAGTAAGTGTCAAGTGTCTGAGGCCGGATTGGAACTCAGATACTCCTGAATCCTGGGCCGGTGCTTTAACCACTGCGCCATCTAGCTGCCCCCTCTATCTAATCTTGATGGAAAAATGTTTTAAAATGTAAATAACAGAAATATGTCTAAAATTGATATTAGCCAGATAATTTTAACATTAACTAGGTTGCAATTAGTCAGGCATGTGCCAAAATGTCAAAATAATTGTATATAACAGACAGCATTGGTTGAATGGCCTCATTTAAATATTAGCCAAATAATGTCAATATTATATCACTGACACTAACTAAAAAATAAATATTCCCAATTCACAGAAGCGTGAAACATCATGGGTATGTTGCAGCAATCCCATCTAGAACACACAAATGAAAACGGCTTCTCACCATAATAGAGAAATGAAAAGATGATAGCATAGAAAGAAAGCCAGGTCTGCCTTGGAAGAAAATATACAGACAAGAAAATACTTGGAAGACAGCATACATTCAGCAGAAGCTATGTCAATCCTAAAGGAACAACAGTGAAAGCAAATTTTAGCTATGTTGAATCAAAGAAAGCACAAAAAATGTCCAGAAATATTGTGGAAGAATGGAAAACAAGGACAACAACAAAAACAATAACAAAGCCACCAGAGCAATGCACATAGGTCACAGTGTCCTAAGATGATCTCCTTCTTTAGTTATTTGATTTAGGATCCTAGGGAATAGAAACACAATTCTAAAGGCTATTGTTAAGTACTAAATCTACTGGTAACATAAAAGCTTCCAGAAATAAATAAATAATAAATATACACACGTGTGTATATATACACATACAATACATATATACAGGTATATACAAATATAGAGATATACAGATAGAGACATATATGTGTATGTATGTATGCGTGTATGTACAAAGATATATCTATATGTATGTATATATGTATGTATGTATGTATGTATGTATGTATGTATGTATGTATGTATGTATCATCTATCTGTCCATCCATCTATCTATCTATCTATCTAGAAAGAAGGATACAAGGATACCATGTGCTAATCCACTTTGCAAACTGTAACAATTGGAATAACGCCACCTGCTGGAGACTTATTGTAGAAGAGTTCCACGCATGAAGCGAAGGTCTTTGAGGGCAAGACCAGGAGTCTTTTCTTTGGCGTCAGGAAGTGATGCGGGCTAGTAGGAGGAGGAAGGAAGAGACTGAGGCTCTTTTCCTGAGGACGCTGGTGGAGAGGGGAGCTAGAAATGTGCTCTCCCTTTAATAGATAGGAATCTAGGCCTTTTCTTCTCTCTTTACCAAACTCTTATTCTCCTTAATAAATGCTTAAAAGTCTAACTCTTGCTAAAGCTTATAATTTATTGGCGACCACTCATTAGATATTTTAGACAGTTTAGCTAGAATTTTAGCCCTTAACAAAGCCATCCAAAGTCTTAGCTGCCTGTCCTGGTCTCTGAGAAGAGCAACAGCATCCAGGAAACTGACCCTAAGCAGAAATGGAGCCTAATTATAAGTGGCTACAGTGGTTAGGGGTAGCACTGTTTTACACATAGAGGACAAAGGGAGCCATAGTCTTTTTCAAAGGCACCAATATAGTGTCAGTAGATCAGAAAAAACCCTTTTGAATATATCAGTTATGGGTAAAATAGAATACTGTGCTCACAGGAGTTGATAGAATTCCTTTGGTGTGAAAGACAACACTTAGGAGCTCACCAGTCCTTTTAGCTCTCTCTATGAGTCCCTATTTCTCCCTCTGCAGAAAGGGCCATAGTCTGGCTAGGTGACATTACTCCTCCAGAAACAGCGGTAATTCTTTAAAAGTCTACAGTGCCAAGACAGTATTCCGAGACATCTGATATAGATCTCTGGCTGGCCTTTTACACTAGCAAGCTATTCTGTGTTATCAGTGATAAATACTGCAAGAAGCAGGATAGAACGGAGAGGTCTGGTCTGTGGTCAGATTATTTACAAAGAAAAGGAAAGGAGGGAACAAGCATTTATATATGTATATGTGTGTGTGTGTGTGTGTGTGTGTGTGTGTGTGTGTGTGTGTGTGGGTGTGATCTGTCTGACTATGTGCCAGGTACTTTACAAATATCATCTCATTTGTTCCTGTGAGGTAGGTTCTGTTATCTCCATTTTACATTTGAGGAAACCGAGGCAAACAGAGGTTAAATGACTTATTCAGGGTCACACAGCTAGTAAGTGTCTGAGGCCAGATATGAACTCAAGTCTTCCTAACTCTAGGTCTGGTGCTCCATTGACCTTGTTACTCAGCTGTCTCAGTTAGATTGAGTTGTATCATTATGCTAGACTAACTGAGGGAAAGAGAGGCTCTCTTCATTTTATAGTAGCCACACCAGGGAGGACTAAGGTTCCCTAAGAGTAATCAAATTTTGGACTTCAATCACAAATATACTCTTGTTTACCCTTGCCATCATCTATCTCTCCCCACCCCTAGTCATCCCATCAACCAGTTGTCAATTTGTAATTCTTTATTTGAAAAATAACGTATTTTATTTATTTTTTTCCCGTTACATGTAAAGATAGTTCTCAACTTTCGTTTATACAGGCTTTCCAATTTCAGATTTTTCTCCCTCCCTCCCCTCCCTCCACCCTAACTTGTAATTCTAAATATGTAAATCTGTCAGTAAGCAATCTTATTGATTTTAGAAGGATATACACATGGGAGAGATAGAGAAGTGTATTTAAATGATTTATTATTGTATGAATTCATTTGTTATTTTAAATTGACTTAAGGAAAAATTCATAACTTCTGTTTAATATGGGTGGAATGTGGGGCACATTTACATTTTTTTTCTTGATTTTTGTGATTTTTTTCAAAAGGAACAAACTATAAAGGCAACAGGAAGCTTAGCACACCTGCCTAATGGTAGCTTCCCCTACATGATTAATGCCTCAGGGCCCTCATATTAGCAAAAGCTGTTCCTCTACATTAAAGCCATGTTCCTTCCATCCCCAAAGCCAGTCTGTCATCAAATCTTGGTCATGCTCCCTCCGTGGCATTTTCTCCTACCCAAGACCTCCTTTCCATTCTTGCAGCCTGGTCCCTAGGACAGCCTAACCACCAGTGTGCCTGAATTAGTGTCTAGAAAACACTGTTAATTTATGTTTTTAAAAGCTCTCCTTTTCAAATGGTATTTAAAACTTCCTGGAAGAAAAAAATCCATTTCTCCATTAAGAAGAAGTTATTTCTGCCAGAGGTCTTTGACTAAGCCAGGCTATAAGATACAAGATATTTGTTAGGATAATTTTAGATCACTCTATGGAAAATAACTTGAACACAAAAAGGGAATATTAAAGGAAGCAAAAGCTAGCCAGAGGGAACCATCTACCTATCTACTCACCTACCTACTTACCTACCTACCTACCTACCTACCTACCTACCCAACCACTCACCCATCCATCAATCCATCCATCCATCCATCCCAATTTAATATAGTATAGTATAGTACAATATAATGTGGCACAGTATAATATACTATATCTTATACTGTAATATATTTTTATATTATATTATATTTATTATATTATTTTATGTTGTATTGTTATATTATATTATATTAATATAGAGGGGGGAAGAGAGACAGAGACAGGCAGAAACAGAGAGAGACATACACATGCAGAGAGACAGCAAAAGAGAGACAGAAAGAACAGTTTTTTGAAGCCTTTTTGTACTTACGAGGACAATGTCATGAAGGCTTATACAATTTTTTGTAAATTTGTAGAGGGATATAGTTTTTATTCTTTTTTTTCCCGGCTTTTTGGCTCTGAGAGAGAAAAAGAGAAAGCTGCTACAAGAACCAAAATCTAAGTACAATGAATGGCCAAATTCTCAGAATTTTATAAAAGTAAAAACAAAAAGAAAGAAAAAGAAAGGAAGGAAGGAAGGAAGAAAGAAGGAAAGAGAGAGAGAGAAAAGGAAAAGATAAAGAAATTCAGCAGAGCTAGGTGAATAATTTATCATGCATAAAAGTATGTGAGGAATTGTCTGGGGTTTGCCTACAGATATTTATTTAGGAGAGTTTGTTCTCACAAAGCCAAGAGATCTGGTTTGAGTTCTGGCTCTGCCAGAATGACTTGGTTGATATGGAGCAAGTCACTGGAACCTAAATTTCCTATTCTGTAAAATGAAGGTACATAATTACTTGCATTACTTACCTCACTGTGCTGTGGAGAGAAAGTACTTTAAAAACTGTTAGGTACTGCTTAGATGTGAGCTATTATTTTATTACATAGAGATTAATTAGTTAATTAGTAAGACCTAAGCACTGGCTAGCAGCCCTGAAGGAAGTTGGCAGCAGAAAGAGAATTTCAAAAGGGCAAGATGCTAAAGGATTGGACTTGTTAACTGGCTGGCATGTATGAACCAGGGCTAGGGCTTCCTAACACCGCTAACTGAGAGAAAGTAAAAGAGAAAGCCAAGGTTTAGTTAAATAACATTTGGATTGGGCAAGTGTAGGAGGGGGGAAAAAGTCCCTAAATTCACCTCATTTGTAATTCTTTGGATGCCTCTTGTTTATAAAGAGAGAACAGCTAAATCTTTTTGAATTATTTTATTGATACCTTTTGTTTTTACATCATCTCTCAACATGACCTTTCTTCCTCTCCCAACCAGAGGGAAAAATAGTTTTGCAAAACTAACCAAAACATTAACCAAGTCCAGTAGTATATGCAAAGTTCCACACCCATAGTCCCTACCTCCATAAAGAAGGTCAGGATGGGTATTCTCATATCTCTTCTTAAGGACAAAGTTTAATCATTATATTTATGTAGCATAGGGCTTTAATTTTTTGGTTGTCCTTTTTATTTACACTTTTGGAGTCATTAAGAATATTGTTTTTGTGTTTCTGTTTACTTCACTTTACATCAACCATGTATCAATTACTCTGCAAGAGACTGTGGGTAACACAAGAAAAATCTAAGTTCATATGTCTTCCCGTGGTTCTCTGTGGTCATCATATTCATTATTTCTTATGTCATAGAAATATTGCACTGTATTAAAACATTATAACCTATTTAACCATTCCCCACAATCAATTGTAATCTATCTTGCTTCCTGTTCTTTGCTACTAGAAAAAATATGAGCAGTTAAATCTTAAGAGCTATTTTAGTAAGAAGTTGAATTTATATAGAAAAATAATACTAACAATTAAATACAAAAAACTCAACAAAACAATACTGACTGTAATGAATTATCTAACAGAGAAAGCACTTGACCAGTTAGATAGGATAAAAACTAATAATGGTGGTGGTAGTGGTGGTAGCTAGATTTTATCCAGGGCTTTAAACTTCACAAAGCACTTTGCATATTTTTAGCTTATTTGATCCTCACCACAACCCTACTTTTATTATCTTCATTTACAAATGAAGAAAGGGAAGGCACAGAGTTTAAATGACTGGAATGGCTAGCATTGGTCCTTGATCATTGTTGGCATGACTTTGGACAAGACAAATTTTCATCTGGACCTCAGCTTCCTCTTCCATAAAATTTAGGGGTTGGATTAGATGATTCCTAAACTTCCTTTAAGCTCTATGACACCATTTGCTAAATGCTTTGAGATTCAGTCATTCCTAAAGAAAGCCTAATAAGTTGGTTCTATATTATCTCAACTGAAGGTGTCCCTATTCACTTTGCAGCTCAGGACCTGGGCAGTATTTACTGGTCTTGTAAACAGAGACCCATTAAGTGGTAAAGAACATCATAAACCTCCCCAAGTCTCCCAGCTTTTAGCATCCTTCAATATTCATTTGAAAAGCATTTATTAGGTGCCTACGATGTGCAAAGTACCATGTAAGGGTGACAAAAATAAAACAATTTCTGCTCTCAAGGAGTTTACAAAGTCATTTGGGGTAGGCATAACACCAGAAAGGAATCAGAAAAGACCTCTTGTCAGAGGTGTCACCTGGGCTTACTTTTGAAGGGATTTATGTATTTCAAGAGATGGAAGTGAGAATGAGGGCAAAGGCATGTAGCCTAGTGGTGTAATGTTGCATGGGAATAAGGTTAGAGCCAGATTGAAAAGACCCCCTCCCCTTTTTTGTAGGGAGGTGATGGTGGGGGAATTTTTGCATTGGTTTTCTGAAAGGGAGACCAGCATTCATGAAGCATCTCTTTCTCAGTATCTCATGGTACTCACTAATCAGCATGAGTCCATTAGGCCAGAGTCAACTTTAAGTAGGCTGAGGCATGAGTGAATGAATGAATGAATGGAATGAATGAAGTATTTATTAAGCGCTTACCAAGAGGAAACACTAAGCATTGGAAATAGAAAAGCACTAGGTTCATATAAGTTCTCATTTATGACCTCAGAATATTTGCAAATCTGATCACAAGATCAGAGATTTCCAGCTAGAAAGGACCTTAGACACCATCTACCAATCCCTTCATTAAATAGATTAATAAACCAAGACGGGGGTGGGGGTGGTGAAGGGGGGGGTGTGAGGAAGTGATTTGTTCAGAGTCTTACAGCTAGAAAAGATGAGCAAAGATCGGAATCCAGGTTCACTAACTCCCAAGCCAGCATTTGCAGGCTCTTTCTACTGTTTCGTGCTGTGAGGTAGATTTATTATGAAAAACACAAAGAAAGAAAAATGCCACAATCTTCATAAAGCAAATGCGTCTTTGGCAAAAGAGCATGAGGTTGAAACAGCATCATCCCAGGGAGTAGCTTCATTATCAATATTTCTTTTATGCCTGTTGGTATGTGCAGGAGTCATTTTTAGGTAATACAATGGCTAGCTGCTGGCCCCATGAGACTCAGATCAGCCATGCAAACAAAGAACCATCTAGTGCCTTATCTTATTTAATACAAGGCCTTCCAACACCTAGACTTTGAACACCAGGCCTTCTGTTGGCATCTGTTTTTGTCATGCAGCTCAGAACCCCCTCATGCACTTGTGAAAATGCAGGCACCATTTTATCTTCCATTTGACAGGAGGAAAAAGACAACATATCTGGGTTTCTTTAAGCAAACAGTGAGGGGTGGAAAAGCTGACTCACTCAAATGGTCAAATCAAGGAAGATGTGTTAAATCCATTTCCTCCAGGGAACTCCAGTGGGGAATACGAATGAATATGCACATTTCCAGACAAGAGAACACTCCTCTGACTTTCAGCTTATGGATGCTTCATCCGGTTGGGTGGAACTTCAGAATAAGGCAATGATTTCTGATTCATAGACTCAGAGGATCATAGGCTAAGAGTTGGGAGGGATTTTAGAGACTATTAAGTGCAGGTCCCTCATTTTATAGATGGGGAAACTGAGGCCCAGAGAAAGTAAGTGACTTACCCAAGGTTACACAGAGAAATGACAGAGCTAAGATTAAAACCCACATCCTCCAACTCAAAATCCTTTCCTTTTCCCACTATAATTTCCCTGTGAAAAAGCAACAACAAAAGTGAAAATAGTTGCATGGAATTATTCTTTTATTTTTGTTGGTTTTGTTGTTTTTTTTGGTGAGGCAATTGGGGTTAAGTGACTTGCCCAGGGTCACACAGCTAGTAAATGTCAAGGGTCTGAGGTCGGATTTGAACTCAGGTCCCCCTGAATTCAAGGCCAGTGCTCTATCCACTGTGCCACCTAGCTGCCCCCATGGAATTATTCTTAATGAAATCATGACTGAGAAACAGACAACCTTTTGCAGACAACTTTATACAATAGATGACATCTTCCGGGTTACATAATTGACTGAGAAGAGAAGAAAAGATCCTGCTACATCTTTTTTTTGTGGATTTAAGAAAAAAAATTAACCCTGGAGAAGGAAAAATAATCTAAAAGTTCTTCCACACACGAGTTAAAATCATGTAAGATTCTATCCAGCTACAACCATGGAGAGAATTTTTCAAAATTATTTCCTAAGGATCAACACTAAGTGAGGTGAAAAGCAGGGAGATGTTTCTTACTTTTCTAGGCTTTTTATTACTGTCATAGCCATAGTTTGTCCTGCACAAAGTTCACAAAGAAGGAAGGGTTCCATATTGATGGTGAGGTTTCTCATATGCTCCTGTTCACAGATGACAGAGGAACTAATTCCATTGAACCCCAAGAGATGAAAGAACTTCTTCAAAGAGATTCAAGTTCAGTGGAAAGATTGGTTGAGCCATTCACATGGCAAAAAGAAAGTTAGTGAAAAACACATTGTATAGATTACAATGCACAGCTGAACAGGCAGCCCAGTGAATTCGTTTGTTGGCATTTATATATTTTTATCTTGATTAGGTGATGCATATGGGTAATGAGCTGAGCCCTTCATTGAGTAGGAGAAGGAGATCAAGCTGGATCGCATTTGGAAAAATGCAGTTTTTCAACAATTCTGAGTTGTTTATTGCTACAAAAGCACATCCTATTTAATATCAATACCTCCTCCTTTTCTCCAGATAACACCCTAGCATTTGAAGCCTTTCACAATCTGCCTTCCACTACCCTCCCTGGTTTTATTTCACACATTTCTCCCTACCACTTTCCATTCCAGTCAAACTGGCCTTTCAGCTATTATCTTTACCAAATAATCCATTTCTCCCTATGTGCTTTTACATAAGTGGCCCCTTTTATCTTGGATCCTTTCTTTTCTCACCTTCACTTTGGAGAAATCCTTCCTTCCTTCAAAGAACAGTTCAGATGCCACTTCTAACATAGAGACTTTCCAGAACCCCTTTCCTCCAGCTATTAATAATGTCTCCCTCTCTTGAAATAATTTTGTGTATACTTTCTATTTACACAAATATATATGTATACGTATATACTTTATATATCTATTTATATGGGTATATATCTAGAGGGAGGGAGGGAGGGAGAGAGGAAGGGAGAGAGAGAGAGAGAGAGAGAGAGAGAGAGAGAGAGAGAGAGAGAGAGAGAGAGAGAGAGAGAGAGAAGCATCTTTTAGTAGAATACAAGTCCCTTGAGGGCAGGAACTATTTGTGGTTTTTGTTTGTTTTGTCATTGAATACCCAGTACCTAGGACAGTTTCTGGCACATGATAGTCACTTAAAAGTTTACCTAGTTGAATACACTATGGCTGCAAATCTCAAAGTAGGATGATCTCAGAAGCATCAAAATTGCAAGTTATCCAAAGGACAATGGAAAGGACGGGTGGTGAGTATAAGTAGATGGTACCATACTGCCATCAATGAATGTGAGAAATGCCATTAAAAAGTGATCTTTCAGGACATGTATGATCGAAATAGAAGGTGAGCCCATCATGTTGCATGGCTAAACACCAAACATTAATAGAATGGGAGGAAGACCTCAATCACATTAGATTGATCCTGCTGTGTCTATTGTTTGTCGATTTAAGAGGGGAAAAAAACCCCAAACCATTCATTCAACTCTGGAGAATAAAACATAGTCTAAATGTTCCTCCACAAATGTTTTAACTAAATCATATAAGATTCTATCCAGTTGCAACCATGGAGAGAACTTTGCTAAAAGTTGTTATTGCTCATCCTCTGTTCTTGAAGAGGACTAATGACATCAGGAGGTTGATACCTTGACTTGCTCCTGAATTGTGTTTAAGCAAGGCAGAACTGTGCAAAGTTGTCAACCTCACTTTCAGCTCCAAAATCTTTGGAGTCCAGTGTCAAACTATCTAATGATGGCTCAAGTTGTAGTAGATGATTTTGACCTTTCTAAGCTAAAGTCTTTCCCAGGTCTCAACTTGTCTAAGGCAATATTTGTTCAGTGACTAGAGGCTGGGTAAGAATTGAAAGGAAAGACAGACTGAGGGCTATTGACCATTCAATAAAAGCCAGAGTGATTTGCGTTTAAAAGCTAGTCAAGTAGCTCCATTTGAAACAAAATGGGATTTTTCTTTTCTTTTTTGAAGGACAATGAGGGTTAAGTGACTTGCCCAGGGTCACACAGCTAGTACCAGTCAAATGTCTGAGTCTGGATTTGAACTCAGGTCCTCTTGGATCCAGGGCCGGTGCTTTATCCACTGTGCCACCTAGCTGCCCCCCGAATGGGCTTTTTTAAAGCCTGATTTTTCAGAGCTATATATTTTGTTTAAAAATTATAAGCAAAAACTGTATAGGACAAAAGGTAAATTTACTTTGTTCCAGCTTTTTGAAAAACAAAACAAAACAAACAAATAAAAACTAATTAAATAAGATTAAAAAAAAAATCTAGCCCCCAACCCCCAAATAACTTACAAATATGAGACATCAAAAAATATATTCCCATGAATAGAGCAGAGAAGAAGAAAAAGAAAAAGAAAGAGAGACAGACAGACAGAAAGATTGATCCCCCAAATTCTGTTTGAATTAGCACATTGGGTTCCCAGAGGGCAGCTACTACTCCTCTCAGGGTTCTGGAGATAACTCTCAGAGACTGTTTTACCTACTGTAGGTCCTAAGTGTCAGATGCAGTAGACTCCATTGACAGTCATCTAATTGTCTCAATTAGTTTCTACCAAAGTTATTTGGGGTTCCATTTTGGGGGGTGTCTTTTTTATACTTAGAGATGTCCAAAAGCAAAATAGGCTGTCACTGGAAATAGTAACTTCCCCATCACTGGAGGTCTTTAAGCAAGGAATGGATGACCACTTGTAAGGGATGTTAAGCAGAGGGGGTTGTAACTCAGGCATAGGTTGCTGATGGACTCCAAGTTTCTTCCAAATCAGATTTTCTGACTAGACAATTTTTCAGCTCTCTTCTATGTGGGATAAACCAGTTTGCTATAATTTGGGGGCCAATGGAAAACCAACAAGAAAATGAACTGAAAGCTCATTTAAGTTCAAGTGTGTTATTAACTCAAACTGACCTATTGAAGTTTGAGGCAGAATTACATTGGTCCACAAGGCAAGACATAATTTATCTGATGGTTCTCCTGGATCAGGTTAGCTCAATAAAGTAAGCTAAGAGAATTCCTTGGCTATGAAGTCATTACATAGAGGGACCACACAAGAAGTGGCCAACAGAGGGATCTAAATTTATACTCTTCCTGTGTTACTAATTTGGAGTTTAGTGTAATATCTCTATCAGGAAGAAGAGTTTTGATTTTTTTTTCATTTATGACACCTCTATGAACTGTCAGAGCTCTCCAAAGCCCTTGGTAAATAAGTGTTTTGTGTAATTTTCTTAGTTTCTGTCTATTTGGAATAGAGTTGAGCTATTTTCCCAGAAGTTACAAAATAGTCATTGAAAACTATTTAAACAACGAAGAACAGGTAGTCTCTTCAACTTGAATCTTTTTTTTTTTTTTTTGCTTGCGGCCATGAGGGTTAAGTGACTTGCCCAGGCTCATACAACTAGTAAGTAGCTGTATGAATTTGAACTCAGGTCCTCTTGAATCCAGGTCAGGTTCTTTATCCACTGCACCACCTAGCTGCCCCCAATTTGAATCTTTTTATATCTATATTTTCCTTTGAGACTTGGCTTATGTTTGGGCACAGTCAGTATATATTTTTTCTGTTGTTATTACCTGGCCCCGGGCTAATAGGTCTGGGCAGATGACCCATTTGTTATCTTTGACCTTATATTGTTTTCAAATAAATGAGTCAGAGTCAACTTTGTGTATTACATTTCAATAGCTTATGAAGACATTTTATCTTTTCTTTATTGAATAGATTTTATTTTCTAAAATATATGTAAAAACACATTTTAACATCAATATTTAAAAAATTTGTGTTCCAACTTCTCTTTCTCCTCCATTCCCACCCCCCACCCACTAGAACTCAAGCATTTCAAAATAATTTATACATGAGTAGTGAGTTGGGCAGATAACCTAGATGATAGCTTGCCATTTGTTTTCTTTTGTTCTATGATAATTGATAAATTTAATTTTCTGAACAATATATATTATTCAGTTATATAATTGAATGATGTTGGGTTCAGGTGCCATATTTTACATCTTTTGGGGGGGTTTTTGTTTGTTTGTTTTGGGGTTTTTTGTTTTGTTTGTTTGTTTGCTTTTTGGCAGGGCAATGAGGGTTAAGTGACTTGCCCAAGGTCATACAGCTAGTAAGTGTCAAGTGTCTCGGGTCGGATTTGAACTCAGGTCCTCCTGAATCCAGGGCTGGTGCTTTATCCACTGCACCACCTAGCTGCCCTGGTGCCACATTTTATAAACGGCATTAATATGTTGGGGAGGCAATCAGAATGGTGAAGAGACATGTGAGGATCAATTGAAGGAATTGGAGATATTAAGCTTGAAGAACTCATGAGGGACATGATAGCTGTCTTCAGGTATCTGGAACACTGTTTCCTAGAACAGGGCTCACATTTATATCACATGGACCCAGAACCAAAGAGCAGTGAATATAAGTTACAAACTGGCAAATTTTGGCTTGATTAAAAAAAAAAAGGCTGGAAAAGCTTTCTAAGGATAGGAGCTATACAAAATAGAATGTGCTACCCAGAGAGTTAATTGGTTCTTTCTCACTAGAAATCTTCAAATTTAATTTTGTTGGATATGATGAAGAAGGAATTATTTATTTTTTTTGGTGAGGCAATTGGGGTTAAGTGACTTACCCAAGGTCACACAGCTGGTAAGTGTTAAGTGTCTGAGGCCGGATTTGAACTCAGGTCCTCCTGACTCCAGGGCTGGTGCTCTATCCAATGCACCACTTAGCCGCCCCTAAGAAGGAATTCTTTTTTGAAATATTCATCAAGTGAGTTAGCCACTAATGTCCCTACCAGCTTTGACATCTAGTGAATTGTTCAAACTGGAAATGATGGAAGCTATTGTCCAAAGCTGGTTCTTCATAATGTCAAGATGATCCATTAATTCATTTAATTTGGAGAAAAAAAAAATTAGTCAGAGCTTGTTTTACCGGTCTTATATCAGTCCTAGTACTTTATGACTTCTTGACCTAACTGTTGCATCTACCATTGTTGACCATCCTTTTTCATCTCAGGGTTTTCAAGGCACTGCTCTCTCCTGGTTCATCTCCTACCTGTGTAATTACTCCTTCTCAGTCTCTTTTGCTGGCTTATTATTAGGTTTATGTTGGAGCCAACTCCAATGGGTCTTGGAAGAGCCAATAGTTAAATTTTCAATGTAAACATTTAAGTTTTGGAAATTGGCAAACACGAAAAATCCTCTCCTCTCCCTTCCACTCCCCTCCTCTCCCCGCCCCTCTTCTCCCCTCCCCTTCTCTCCTTTTGCCCCTCCACTCTCCTTCCTTCCCCTCCCCTTTCCTCTTCTCTCTCAAGTTTCATTGACCTGCTTTGTTTTTACATACAAATGTTTCTAGATTACTTACGCTCCATGGAAACTCTCTTGAAAGTGAATGTAGGGGAAGCTAGGTGTTGCAGTGGATAGAGCACCGGCCCTGGAGTCAGCAGGACCTGAGTTCAGGTCCGGCCTCAGACACTTAACACTTGCTAGCTGTGTGACCCTGGGCAAGTCACTTAACCCCAATTGCCTCACCAAAAAAAAAAAAAAGTAAATGTAATGTTAATTCCACATCCATAGCACCCAAACCCAACTTGTCTATTTTAAAGTGGTTTTTTTTTGAATCGACAAAAATCTATTTTCTCTCCCTCTCACTCCCCACCTCAATGGAAAGAAGTGAAAGATAAATTCTTTTTAACAGATATGCAAAATCAAACAAAAAGAAATCCCCCCCACTGGCTCTGTATAAAAATATATGTGTCTCATTCTGCACTTGAAATCTATCACCTCTCTGTTAGGAGGTAAGTAATATGTTGCATCATCAGTTCTCTGGAATCAAAGTTATTTGTCTGTACAGTATTGTTGTTACTGTGCAAATTGTTTGGTTCTGCTCATTTCATTCTTTACCAGTCTATAACTGTCTTCAAAATTATTTGTTTTTATAATATTTATATTATAGTATAAATTGTTCTTCTGGTTCTACTCACTTCACTGTGATTTAGTTCATATAAATCTTTCTGTCTCTGAAATCATCCTCATTTCAATTTCCTCATTTCTTATAGAACAATTTTATTCCATCACAACCACACACCACAATTTATTCAGCCATTCATCAATTGATAAGCATCCCTTTAGTTCCCATTTTTTCCCACTAGAAAAAAAGCAGTTATAAATAGCTTTGTATACAAAGGACTTTTCCTTCTTTCTTTTATTACCTTTTAGTTATGGGCCAAGTAGTGATATAGTTGGGTCAAAGGGCATATAGTGTTTAGTAAATTTTTGTGTATGATTCCAAATTGTTTTGTAGAATGGTTGTGCCCATTCACAGGTCAATCAACTATGCATCAGTGTACCTGTTTTCCCAGAGTCCCTCCAACACTTTTCACATTCATTAAAAAAAATTTTTTCCTAGTCTGATGAGGCATGTGGTGGAATCTCAGAGTTGTTTTTATTTGAATTTCTCTAATTAGTAGTTGATTTGGAGCATTTTTAAGATGTGGCGATAAATAGCCTAGGTATCTTCCTTTGAGAGGTACATGCTCATATCCCCAGACTATTTATCAATTGGAGAATAGCTCTGTTTTTTTTAAAATAAATTTGAATCAATTCCTTATATATTGTGGGAATGAAACAATGAAATCTTTATCAGAAAAACTTGCTGCAAATACGATTCTCAGTGAATTGTTTCTTTCTTTCTTTTTTTTTTTTTTGCAGGGCAATGAGGGTTAAGCAACTTGCCCAGGGTCACACAGTTAGTAAGTGTTAAGTGTCTGAATCCAGATTTGAACTCAGGTCCTCCTGAATCCAGGGCCTGTGTTTTATCCACTGTGCCACCTAGCTGCCTCAAACTGTTTCCCTTTTAATCTGAGTTTTATTTAGTTTTGCAAAATCTTTAAATTTTATCTCATCAAAACTACAAATTTTATCTTCTGTGATCCTCTCTACCCTTTGTTTGGTCAAAAACTTCCATTCTATCCATATGTCTGATAAGTAATTTGTTCCATGTTTCTCTAATTTGTTTATGATATGACCTTTAATTTCCAGGTCACATATCCATTTGGAGCCTATCTTATTATAAGATATGAGGGATTGGCCTAGATCTAATTTATTCCCATACTGCTGTTCAATTTTATCAGCAGGTTGTTGTTGGTTTTTTGTGGTGGGATGTGGGAGGGTGGCATCAAATAGAGAGTCTTTATCTCAGTTGTTATATGTTGTATATCTAATCTATTCCACTAATCAATCTCTATTTTTTAGCCAGTACTAAATTGTTTTGAGAATTGTTGCTTTGTAGTACGGTTTGAGATATGGCATTGCTAGGTCCCCTGCATTCTCCTTCCCACCCCCACCTTTTTATTATTTCCTTTGAGATTCTTGACATTTTCCCTTCCATATGTATTTAATCATTATTTTTTATAAAACAATCCTTTGGTAATTTAATTGGCATGGCATTGAATAAGTAGATCAATTTAGGTATTAGATTGTCATCTTTATTGAATTGATTCATCCTACTCATAGGCAATTAATAATTTTCTAATTATTTAGTTCTGTATTTCTATAGAAAGTAATTTAAAGCTGTATTCATATAAATCTTATGTATGCCTTAGTAGGTAGATGTCCATATATTTCAAACATTTTGAAGTTATTTTATATGGAAATCCTCTTTCTATCGCTTCCTGCTGTGTTTTATTAGCATTATATTGAAATGCTGATAATTTGTGGGGATTTATTTAGTATCCTGAAAATATGCAGTAATTTAAACAATTTTAAACAAAATAATTTAGTAATTATTTGTTACTTCACACTTGAAGGTTCTTTAAATATACCATTCTGTCATCTATGAAATGATAACTTTCTTCTTTATGATTATTCCTTAGATTCCTTTTTTCTTATCTTATTGTTATAGCCTGCATTCTAATACTATTTAAAATAGAAGTGGTGACAGTGGACATCCTTGTTTTCCCTCTGATTTTTTTTTTGGAAAAGATTCTAATTAATCTACATTATAGATAATGGCAACTCAATTTAAAATGTATATTATTTTTCATTTTAAGGGGAAGTCAATTTATTCCTATATTCTCTGTTTGTTTTTCTAACAGAGATGTGCATTACATTTTCTCAAAAACTTTTTCTGCATCTACTGATATAATGTTATGATTTCTGTTATCAATGTACTGTTCCCAATATGAAACAAATCCTGCATTCCTGATATAAATCTAATCTGGTCATATTGTATAATATTTGCAATAAATTGTTTTAGACTCTACTAATATTTTATTTAAAATTTTACATTAACATTCACAAAGGAAATTGGTCTATACTTTTCTTTTTCTGTTTTGAGTCTCCCTGGTTTATATATTAAGACCAAATCTATGCTATAGAAGGAATTTGTTTGCTTTTGTTCTTTTGATATTATTGCAAATGATTTATATAATATTGGAATTAATTGTTCCTTGAATGTTTGATAGATTTCACTTTTGAATCAATCTGATCCTGTAATTTTTTCTTTGGAAGGTCATTTATCCTTTGACCATTTTAGTCTTCTGAAATTCTCTGTTTCTTTTTTTGTTAATTTATATATATATATATATGTACTTATTTAATTTGAATTGTTAGTTTTATTGGTATACATTTAAATAAAATCATTTCTAATATACTTTATTTTTTCTCTATTTGTTGTGAATTCTTTTTTCATTTTTGATATTTGTAGTTTGGTTTTCTCCTTTGTCACATTACCTAAGGTATAATAAGTTTTACTCCATTCCTTTATTTTTAACTCTCTGAGTCTTTATGTTTCAAGTGTGTTGAGTTTTGTTTGTTTGTTTTTGGTAAATAACATATTTTGTTTCCTAATCCATACTGCCAAATGCTTTGGTTTCACCTGTGAGTTTATCACATTCACATTCACTGTTGTTTCCCTATATCCTACTCTCATACTTTTTCTTCTCTATTCTCCTCTGTCCCTGTTTATTATAATGTATTACCTTTCCTTTCTTTCCTTTCTTTTTAACTTTCTCTTCACCGTGTCCTTTTCAAGCTTTGGGTTTTTATTGTTTATGATTAATCCCTCCCTGCATATACCATTCCTTTTATGTTCTTTTTTCCCTTCTTCCTATTTGTATCCCTGTTGAATTGAATGTATTCCTATCTCAAAGTCTTTGTGTGTGTGTGTGTGTGTGTGTGCATGTGTGCATGCGTATGTGCATGTGTGTGGTGTATTTTTCATGTTCATATCTTTCTGTTACTTTCCATAGAGGATACAACCTTTAAGTTGTAGGTCTGTTTCTGATTCTTTTTTCCTCCCTTTCTTTCTTTCATCGGGCAACAAGGATTACGTGACTTGCCCAGGGTCACATAGCTAGTAAGTGTCAAGTGTCTGAGCCTGGATTTGAACTCAGGTCTTCCTGAATCCAGGGCTGGTACCTAGCTGCCCCCTCTGATTCTTTTTTTTTTTTTTTGCAAGGTAGTGGGGGTTAAGTGACTTTCCCAGGGTCACACAGCTAGTTAAGTGTCAAGTGTCTGAGGCCGGATTTGAACTCAGGTACTCCTGAATCCAGGTCCGGTGCTTTATCCACTGCACCACCTAGCTGCCCCCTGATTCTTTTTAATATTTCCTAGTTATCAAGGCTGCACTTGTCTATCCACCTTTTAAATCCCTTACTCCTGTTACATGACCTGCTGACTTCCTGTTCTAGTTGCCCATCATCAAGTTACACAGTGACCTAGTTTCCAAGGTTTTCACAGAATCTTCTTCTCTCTTCATTCTTTGCAACAGAGATTGGTAAATAAATAATAATCCATTTCTGTTTATTTATTCTTATCATGAGTATGCCAAGTCAAAATGATTAAGTATCTCATGAAATGATGTTTCTTTTTACATTGGAGAACACCATTAATCCCACTTCAGTAACTCCTTTATTTGCTTCTGTGAAGAGAACCTATGAACTATCCTTCCAGTTAGCTGACCCTTTTTTGTCTCCTGGTTTCATCAATATCAATATCAAGAATATCAATATGATTGGGGTTTTGTTCGTCCCATACTGAAGTAACTTGTCAGTCATTGATAACACATTAAAACACATTAAAAGTACCAACATGTTTGTTGTTGTTCATATCATGTTTGTAGGCAGTCTAAGGTCATCATGAATCCAGCCCTCTTCTCCATTCTTCTGCTGTTGATACTGCAAAAATGAAAGGTGGTTATGCAGGATTAAGGGTCATTAAAAACAACAACACCTACCTGCATCATGGATTACCTTGGCTAAAAACTCAATCTTGATGCCAATCTTTTGGTTATGAGTCTCTCAATGTTTATTGATGTTGGTCCTTAAGAGGAAGGTATACTCAAAGCTTTTCTAGTTTGGGAGAGCCTTTCTGAACCTGAGGTCCACTGGCCCAGCCTTCAAGAATTGAGGGACAGGGTAGCTAGGTGGTTCAGTGGATAAAGCACCGGCCCTGGATTCAGAAGGGCCTGAGTGCAAAACCGGCCTCATATACTTGACCCTTACTAGCTGTGTGACCCTGGGCAAGTCACTTAACCCTCATTGCCCCCCACAAAAAAAAAATAATTGAGGGACATCTCCAAGTCACAGTGAAGAATATACAAAATGAGTCTGTAGAGAAGAAAAAAAATCTACCTTATAAAAATAAAGAGGAGAAGGTAAAATAATGTATTATTTTTTTTTGATTTACATTTTTCAATTCAGTCCCTCATGTAATCCAGAAGATCTCACTGATAAGGAGGATGACATTTTGGACTCCTGAGGCTCAACTACTTCCTGATCATTGTTGCAGTGAGCCAATTCCTCTTTCTGGTCCTCTGTTCCTCCTGCATAAAGCATTTTTCCTCTTTTGAAGTAAAGGAAACAGAGACCACCAACTGTTCAGCTTTAGATTTGGGAAGATTTGTTAACAAATAGCTGGTCTCTTCATTACTAATGATGAGGTTGGAACTTTGTATGAAATTGACATGCTCTTGGGGGCAGCTAGGTGGCACAGTGGATAGAGTACCGACTTTGGATTCAGGAGGACCTGAGTTTAAATCCGACTTCAGACACTGAATGCTTACTTAGCTATGTGACCCTGGGCAAGCCACATAACCCTCATTGCCCAGCCCCCCCCCCAAAAAAAAAAAAAAGAAAGAAAGAAAGAAAGAAAGAAAGAAAGGAAGGAAGGAAGGAAGGAAGGAAGGAAGGAAGGAAGAAAGAAAGAAAGAAAGAAAGAAAGAAGAAAGAAAGAAAGAAAGAAAGAAAGAAAGAAAGGAAGAAAGAAAGAAAGAAAGAAAGAAAGAAAGAAAGAAAGAAAGAAAGAAAGAAAGGAAGGAAGAAAGAAAGAAAGAAAGAAATTGACATGCTCTGAGTCTGCCAGGCAGTGTGGATGCTACCGAGGAGTTTGGAGGGGTTTTGTTTGATCATTGCTCATCCTTTTGCAATCGCACCAAATTTGTCTGACCATGACCTTGGTTGCCTTGATTAAATGGCAAACTTGAAATTGAGTATCTTTTACTATCTTATCTTTGAATGCAAAGTCCAGTTGACTTATGATGTAGCAATAGGTCCTTTCATTTTACCCTTTTCCTTTTCCAGTTGGTTTAATTCCCATTTGTGGCTCATGAAACAGGTCAAAAGAAATATTGGCATGGAAGAAGTAGTCCAATGCATTTCTTTTGCTGTTTGACACAGGGCAGGGAATATTTAATGCTGATATTACTATTATTCATAATAACAAAATTCAATATTTCAAAAGCATTGGTTTGTAATCAGAGAATCTGCTAATAGATTTAAATGGCAGGTTTTCATGATGGAGAGCACATTGTACAATTCAGGAAATGCTCACCAAAGGGCATCAATATACAAAGTCAGTAGCTATCTATTTCAAGGACAGCCTTACCTAGGCCTACTAAATGCATGACTGCATATGAATGACTGAAACATTATTATAAAACACTGGGGAAGAAACTTTCCCAGAAGTTGTCACATGCATGAGTGAGCCATACATTGTGACTTGACTTTGTTGTTCAATATGGCTCAAAGGAAAGATCCATTGGCTTTTACTTAATGCTTATCTTCAGAAAATCTTGGTGATAGGTCTGCAGGAGTGATAGATCTGCTATTAATGCCCAAAAGTACCCCCACTGGAGGTGGAGATCACAGATTCATCAAAGGATGAAAAGTATCACAAACTTCTCAAAGTCTAATTGATCGCGCTGTACTCTAGCATTATATCTGACTGTCTTCTAAAAATTCTCCAGGACTCTAAAACTTGCAGGGAAGAGATCTTCATTCATATCTCTTTGTCTCTTTACCTCTCCTCATCCTCCTCTCCCTCCCTCCATTTCCCTCTCCCTCTCTCCATCTCCTTCTCCCTTCCTCTAACTCCCTCTCTCCTTTTTTCCTCTGTTTCTATCTCTGACTCTATTTCAGTCTCTGTCTCTCTGTTTTTCTTTCTGTCTTTTTGTCTTTGACTTTATCTCTCTGTGTCTCTGTCTTTGTCTCTGTCTCTCACACTCACTCTCTTCCTCATAATTCAGCCCTTTGTGCCTCTGTCAAAAGGCAGTGGTGGTAGGGTGGCGCAGCTAGGTGGCACAGTGAATAGAACGCCAGCCCTGGATTCAGGAGGACCTGAGTTCAAATCCAGCCTCAGATCCTTGACACTTACTAACTGTGTGACCCTGGGCAAGTCACTTAACCCCAATTGCCTCACCAAAACAAAAACAAAAACAAAAACAAAAGGCAGTGGCAGGGGGAGGGGGGCAGCTAGGTGGTGCAGTGGATAAAGCACCAGCCCTGGATTTAGGAGGATCTGAGTTCAAATCTGTCCTCAGACACTTGACACTTACTAACTGTGTGACCCTGGGCAAGTCACTTAACCCTCATTGCCCTGCAAAAAAAAAAATAGCAGTGTGGGAATAGCGGGCTGACTTTGGAAGGAAGCTGGAAAACCTGGGTTTAGGTTCTGCCCTTGACCCTAGGCAAGTCACTTTAAATTCTCAGTGCGTCATGGACTCCTTTGGCAGTGTAATGAAGCCTATGGTTAGAACTGTATTTTTAAACACATAAAATAAAAATAAAATACACAAGATCATAAAGGAAACCAAATATATTGAAATAAATCAAAATCATTTTTTTAAAAGGCCACACACCTCAGGTTAAGAACCCTGTAAGTCTAAGATGAAGTTACAAAGAAGGTGCTGACCTACATTGGTGGAGAGAATTTCCTCACCCGGAGTTTCCTAGACAATGAAATCACAGGTTCAGGCCCTATCCCTTTATATCTCTGTTAGAGCTTTTCCTTTCATGGACTGGAAGGGCTATATTTTTTCCATAGTACCTTTATGCATAAGTAAACATTGAATAAATATTTGTTAAATGAATGAACTAAGAGTCATATACAAGGGATTCTTTATATATTGCTGTTACATCTTCCTTCCTTTCTTTTTGTCAACTGAGAGCCATGATGATCACAAGCTTTAAACTAGGTCACAGCTGTCTGCAATAGTAATCACATTCATAGACTTGTGTTGTCAACTGGTCATGAAAGGCACTGTTGATGATTGTCAGCAAGGTCTAAGACCATATGTTTCCTGAATATTTTCAAAAAAGGGCTCTATTTTCAGGATGGCTGGAGTGAAATAGATTTTTTTTTTGTTTAAGTAACTTATCTACCTTATAAACATGCCTTTGAATGGAGCTAAAATAATTTTATTTTTAACCAATTTCTCCTTTTAAACTCATCTTGTACAATAAAGGAGCCCAGCTACTAGGTTATGAAAGAGGATTTATTGACTTAATTCCAGAGGGTGCATCTCAAATCAAAAATCCCATTTTACCTGCTCATCTGTGTGTAGAAGGAAGAGAATAATCAAGTTGATCTAGGCCAAAGATAGCCCCTAAGGCTAGTATGCTTCATAAGAAACAGGTCTGATCACATCAATGCCTTGCTCAGAAATCATCAATGTAACCCTACTGATTACAAGATAAAATGTCAATTCCTTGGCCAAGCACTTGGAGCCCTCTTTACTTTGCCTCCACTTGATCTTTCTAACTGTATTTCACATTACCTCTCTTTATTTACTCCACTCAAATTGGAAGTTATAGTGGCTTGAATGTCCAGTATGTTTCAACAACATAATGTGCTAAAAAGCAAAGACAAACAAACAAAAAACCCCAAACAAACTAAGGCAAAACATGTACAATCTTAGGCTTTAAGAGAGACATGATGTCCAGGAGCAAGCAAAGAATAATTTCACTGTATTCTTCCCTAGTCAGATCACATATGGAGGACTGTGTTCTGTCATGGATGTCACAGTTCCGGAAGGACATTGATAATCTGGGTGGAGAGGATTGTTTCTTGAGCTCATACCATAAGAGCATCAGTTGAAGAAATTTAGCCTGGAGAAGAAAAGATTTATGGGATCACAATATTTGATTTCAATTAAATGAAAACATCTATCATTCCTCCCCTCCCTTCCCTCAACCCCTACTTATTTCTCTTCTTGAGCTTAAACATTCTAAGTTCCTTCAAGCAACCCTTGCATGGTATGATTTCAAGACCATCACCATCCTGGTTATTTTTTTCTTTATTCTATGTGTCCTCCAGGGCCATCTTCATCCTTAACTCATGTCCTAACATTCCAGGGCTTTTTCTTTTTTTTTTTCCCAGGGATTTTTCAAGATTTTATATAAGCAATTTAAAAAAATTTCCCTCAGTTTTGTAGCAGTTTATATTTTAAATCAGTGTTGCTTCTGGGTTCCATCTCTCTCAGCCTGATATTAAGAATGATAATTCACATGAGTATGGCATTTTAAGATTTACAAAGCATTTCCCCCCACAACCCCCCTGTGATGTATATCAGATTAAATGACTGTCTCTGGGCTTAATTTTTTTTTCTTATTGCTTCCTCAGAAAGTACTACTCCTGTTTAAGAGGACTCTTATCTATTGAAATACTGGGTCCTATTCTCCTTGATTACAGAATGATATGAGGTAAATTGTATTTAATCACTTCATAATGAGGGGATAAGGAAAGATGGTTGCACTATACACATATGCAGCTGATGAGTTGTGACTATGCCCTTTGAACTACCAGTCTATCTAGACTCCTAAAGGAATTATGGTCTGAAGCAAGTACGGATGCTACAACACACTTGAGCTCATTCTATCCTTTAGGAGCTCTTGGAAAACTTTTATATTGGGAAGCTGATAAGTTTGTCTCATGTCTTGGAAGTGATTCTAGTTTTTTACCCTATTCCAACAGCCAATTATGTGAAAGTTCAGGGAACTTCCAATTTACAGATGCATAATCTTCCAAAAGTTCATTTATAAGTCACCTTTGTTTTTGTTTCGAACATATTTCCCTATCAAAGAAACAGGATTGTCATATATATTTTTAGAGTTAGAAAGGACTTTTAGAGATTATTTAGTTTTCCCTTCACACCCCAGTTTTACAGATGAGGAATCTGAGGTGCAAATTTAACTTTTGAACTGGCTTTTAAGTTCATCAACTCCATACCCAACTTTTTTCCAGTGTTCCATTGTTTTGGTGACCAGGTGGACACATAAAAGCCTATGGAAATTGTAGTTGAAATAAGGTAGACTTGTAAGGAAAAAATGACAAGAAGCAATAATAGTTATAAAATGAGCAATTAAATAAAATGGACAACACAATTGAATCAGAGAGTGTTTTTGAAATGTTCTCTTGATTGCTGGTACTTGAGGAAAATTAGATTTAATTAGAGGAGAATGAAGAGGTAGATGGAAACTTTTTACAGACATTTTGAAGGGGACTTCAGGCCACTTTCAAGGACATTAGGAGTTGAGAGTACCAATTCTTCATTTGAAAAAGTTCTGATCAATTTAATGACCAACTGCCATTCCAGAGGACTAGTGATAAAATATGCTACCTAGCTCCTGACAGAGAGATGATGAACTCAAGATACAGAATGAGACATTCATTTTTAGGCTTGATGGGTATTTATTTTGCTTGACTGAGTACATTGTTACAAAGACTTTGTTTTTCTTATTCAATTGGGAGTAGATCGGAGGAGACATAAAGGCAAAGGGTAGAATTTCCTTCTCTTTCACCAACACCCCCACCTCAAATAATAAGAGTACAAATGGAAGCCCAGAAGGAATCACAGATAAGCAGGACAGCTTTTAAAATTATAGGAAGAATTTATTTTATGCTTAAAAATAAAAGCAATTCTCTACATCAGTGGTGTCAAACAAATAGAAATAGATCCCTGTGTGCTGCATGTTGACTTTAAAAAAAACACAAATTAACATTATCTATATTGTATTTTACATGTATTTAATTTGTTAAAAATTTCCCAGTTACATTTTTTTTTTTTTTGGTATGAGGCAATTGGGGTTAAGTAATTTGCCCAGGGTCACACAGCTAGTAAGTGTTAAGTGTCTGAGGCTGGATTTGAACTCAGGTCCTCCTGAATCCAAGGCTGGTGCTCTATCCACTGCACCACCTAGCTGCCCCCCCCCAGTTACATTTTAAGGTGGTTCCAGGCCACATTCTGGAATTTGGTCCACCATTTGTAGCCAGTGGCCTGTAAGGTTGATGCCTTTGCCCTACAGAATAGAGATTTAAAGTTTCACATAGAATCCGTTCTTGGTTCACATTGCCTATGGAAATGCATATCTTATTTTGATGTTTAAGTTCAGGAAAAAATAAAAATGAAAAGGAGGTGGAAAAAACCCCCAAATTTTCCTTTCTCCTTTTTCTTTACACAACCGAATCACTAGTATCTTTCATACAGTTGTCAGTCATGAATAGGACCAACTTTTTTGCCTTACAAATGGAATGGAGAAAGGGAGGAAGGAGGGAAGGAAAGATTTTCCTGAGGTAATTGGGCAAGAGATTCAGGGAAGAGAAGAAGGAGGAAAGGTGTTAAGGAGGATTCATATCTTTGAGAGAAAAATTTCCAAAGGTGAAATTATTTGATATTTGAGTGATGAAAGATTGGAAAAACCAAAAAGAATAAAAAGAGAGGACAACACCAATTGTATAGTCTTCTTGAGGGGAAAGAAAGGAGGTGCTTGGGAAGAGATGATAGACTAGATCATTATCCATGCTCGGCAACAGAACAACTGGCCCAGAATGACTTGGTTGCTGCATGGATTGACCTATGAATGGGAAGAAGAGAGGAAGGAAATGGGTAATGAGATGTTTATACATTCAGGACACTTGAAGGTCATATGTTTGTACATTGTGGAGTTCTTAGAAGGTTGGTAGGCAGAGGCAGCTACAATGATTCCCAACCTTTTGGGAATTGGGAGGTAACACACTATCCTTCTTATAGTTCATCTTATCCCTCTAGTTTCCTTCTCAATTCTTTTGTTTTTTGTTTGTTTTTTTGTTTGTTTTGTTTTTTTGGTGAGGCAATTGGGGGTTAAGTGACTTGCCCAAGGTCACACAACTAGTTAATTGTCAAGTGTCTGAGGCCAGATTTGGACTCAGGTCCTCCTGAATCCAGGGCCGGTGCTTTATCCACTTTGCCACCTAGCTTCCCCCTCTAGTTCCCTTCTCAAAGCTTTGTGTGGAGAATATTTGGGGAAAGGAGACTAGGAAGATGACAGTGAAAGGTCCACTTATATAAGAATGAACAACTAGTCCACTCTGAGGCTGGTTCCCTGGCCACTGGAAACTTCAGGTGTTCAAGGATTGTTTTCCTTTCTTTCTTTAGGATGCTGATGAGTGACCAGTTTTGATGCTCAAGAGGCATTCTGCCACCAACATTCTAAATATCATCCTTCCCTCATTTCTGGGTCCAACCATGACCTAATCCATTGGATCTGGTTCTCAAATCAAGGTAACTTTCATGACATGAGTTTCTGGAATTTGATTTTATCTTGTTGATGTGGAGGTACCAGGTTTTTCCTCCCTCTGCAGCAAAAGGTTACTGCATGTAAATTTTATTTTCTTTAGGTCTGTTTTTTAACTTTGGGTTCCTGGCAAATGAGATTTGGTGACCTAGGGAAGTAACCCCCTCTGCAAATATCAGTAATTGCTGAGAGGGATGGAAGAAACATTAGTGTGAATGAGAAGGTCCCTGACCTTTTCTTTAAATGATATTCCTCTTATAGTGAGTCCAAGAGAATCTTAAGTGGGACCATACATGAATAAATGAATAAGTACCTAAGGTAAATGGGTTATAAATGGAGCCTGAGACTGAGCTTAGAAATATGGCCAATGTCAGTTCTAGGGAAAATTGGGAAGTGGGCAAAGATTATTTTCAGTGCTCCCTCTCTTTTAAGCATCTTTTTCTCCATTCATGCCTAGTCCTAGGAGCCAGTGTCCATTGGTCTTGGACAGTCCAGGGCTTTGGAGTGGTATAGTTGAAAGAGAAATGGATTCAGATTCAGGGGTTCTGGTCACCAATTGCACCACTGCCATTTTTTTTTCTAAGTCATTTTGGCCAAGTTATTAAACATTTCTGGGCTTTACTTTTTTTTTTGTGGGACAATGGGGGTTAAGTGACTTGCCCAGGGTCACACAGCTATTAAGTGTCAAGTGTCTGAGGCTGGATTTGAACTCAGGTCCTCCTGAATCCAGGGCTGGTGCTTTATCCACTGTACCACCTAGTTGCCCTCTGGGCTTTACTTTCATAGTCTTTTAGTGAAGCAATAGGACTAGGTGACCTCTGATGTCTCCTTCCAACTGTATATGTAAACCCTTGACCTACTCTAGTTTCCAATCAGGGCTTGCTTCTCAAGAGAAGAGAGTAACCCAGGAGAACCAGGGATTCTTTTTTTTTTTTTTTTAGCAGCAAACATTTATTTTATTTTTTCCATTTACATGTCAGGGTAGTTTTCAAGTTTTCAACATTCATTTTCATAAGATTTAGAGTTCCAAATTTTTCTCCCTCCCTCCATTTCCTTCCCCCTCCACAAGACAGCAACCAGGTTATATATGTACAATCCACAAGTGCTCTATCAGTTCTTTCTATGAGGGTGGATAGTAAATTTCGCCATTAGTCCCTTGGGATTGTCTTGGATCATTGCATTGCTAAGAGTAGTTAAGTCATTAACAATTGCTCATAGAACAATACTGCTGTCACTATACACAATGTCTTCCCAGCTCGGCTCACTTAATTTTACATCAGTTCATGAGTCTGTCCAGGTTTTTATGGGATTATCCTGTTTGTCATTTCCTATAGCACAAGACCATTCCACTACCTTCAGTCATTCCTCAATTGATGAACATTTCCTTGATTCCCTGTTGTTAGCCACTACAAAGAGTTGCTATAAATTTTTTTTTGTACAATTTTCCCCCTTTTCTCTTTTTTTAATGATTACTGTTTTTAACTGTTTCCCTTCCATCCTATTCCCTTTCCCATGACATGTATTCTATTATCTATCTTCTTTCATCCTATCCCTCTTCAAAAGGGATTTGATTCTGTCTGTTCCCTCCCCCAATCTGTCCTTCCTTCTTTTGCCCCTCTTCCTTTATCCCCTTCCCCTCCTATTTTCCTGCAGGATTAGATATATTGTTCTACCCAATTGAGTGTGTATGTTATTCCCTCCTTGAGCCAATTCTGATGAGATTGAAGTCTTTGAGCCAATTCTGATGATTGTTAGGCTCTTTTACTGCCCAGATTAAATAGATTACTCCACCTAGTTGGGTGTGTGTGTATTAATCCCTCCTTGAGGCAACTCTGATGAGTTTAAGGTCTTTGAGCCTTTTCTGATGAATGTAAAATTAATTTATTGCCCTGTTCCTCCCCTATCTCTTCCCTTACTCCATAAGCCTTTTCCTGTTTCTTTCATGTAGCCTTTCAACTCTGCTCTTCCCCCTCCCCCAGTGCATTTCCCTCACCCCTCAATTTTACCCTAAAAATGTCATCATGGGGCAGCTAGGTGACACAGTGGACAAAGCATCCACCCTGGACCCAGAAGGATCCCAGCCAAAATCTGACCTCAGACACAAGACAGTCACCCACTGCACCATCCCAGGCATATCCTCCTACTCCAATTTTTTATGGTTCTCTAAGGTCTTGTATTTGAAAGTCAAATTTGCCATTCAGTTTAGGTCTTTTAATCATGAATACCTGAAAGTCCTCTTTTTCATTGAAGTCCCATTTTTTCCTCTGAAAGATTATGATCAGTTTTGTTGGGTAGGTGATTCTTAGTTATAATCCCAATTCCTTTGCCCTCTGGAATATCATATTCCATGCCCTCCAGTCCTTTAATGTAGAAGCTGCTAGATCTTGTGCTATCCTGACTGGGTCTCCACAGTACTTGGATTCTTTCTTTTTGGTAGCTTGCAATATTTTCTCCTTGACCTGAGAACTCTGGAATTTGGCTATAATATTCCTAGGAGTTTTAATTTTGGGATCTCTTCCTGGAGGTGACTGGTGGATTATTTCAATTTCTGTCTTACCTTCTGTTTCTAGAATATCAGGGCAATTTCCCCTGATAATCTCTTGGAAGATGATGTCTGAACTCTTGTTTTGATCATAGTTTTCAGGTAGTCCAATAATTTTCACGTTATCTCTCCTGGACCTATTTTCCAGGTCAGCAGTTTTTCTCAGAAGATATTTCACATTGCTCTCTTATTTTTTTATTCATTTGGATTTGCTTTATTGTGTCTTGGTTTCTCATAAAGTCACTAGCTTCCATTTGTTCCATCCTAATTCTTAGGCAATTATTTTCATTAGAGAACTTTTGTACCTCCTTTTCCATTTGGCCAATTTGGCTTTTCATGTTGTTGACTTTTTTCTCATGCCTTTCTTGCATCACCCTCATTTCTCTTTCCATTTTTTCCTCTAGCTCTCTAACTTTATCTTCAAAGTCCTTTTTGAGTGCCTCTATGGCCTGAGACCAATTCATATTTTTCTTGGAAGCTTTAGATATAGGAGCCCTGACATCAACATCTTCCTCTGAGGGTGCACCTCAATCTTCCTTGTCACTGAAGAAACTTTCTATGGTCCTCACCTTTCACTGTTGGCTCATCTTGCCTTTCTTTTACTTGACTTTTAGCTCCTTAAAATAGGGTACTGTTTCCAGGCTGCAGTATCCCAAACTTCAGAAGTCCCAGGTGGTATTATTTAGGGAGGATCAGGTTCTTCACTTGTCTGGCTTGTTCCCTGGTCTGTAGATGACCCCAGACCAACTTACTAATCAACCAGCTTTGTGTGTTGTGGTTGTCAGCTCTGATGAGCCTGTGCTCCTCCCCTACCTGGGCCACTGCTACTCAAGCCTACCTCCTGGTTCACAGCAGTGGTGAAAAACCCAAGTTCTTCCTCAGCACCAGTATAGACCCCTGTAGTCTCCCCCCTGCCAAGGGCTCAGTCCTTTCACCAGACTGTGAGTTTAGTTCCAGAAGACACTGGAGCTTCAGCTGATTCAGAAACTCTGGGGGGGTCTCCTTCCCTGGTGAGGCCTTCCTGGGACTGGATCTGTTTCAGGTTGACTGTGAGGTTGGGCTACACTCTTGTCTCAGCAGAGCAGCTCCATCATTTCGACCTTCCAACCCATTCTTGGTTAGAAGATGATTTAAGAACATTCTTCTGTGGGTTTTGCTGCTCCAGGAATTGTTCTATGGCATTATTTTGATGTTTTTTGAAATGATCATGTCATGAGTTCTAGAGCTCACTGCCTTTCCTCCACCATCTTGGCTCTGCCCTGGAAGTCTCTGAACCAGGGGTTCTTAACCTAGGGTCAGTGAACTGGTTTTATTATTTTTTTCATAACTGAATTTCAATGTAATTGCTTTCCTTTATAATCATATGTATTTTCTTGTATGAATTAAAAGCATTATTCTGGGATGGATCTATAGGCATTCCTAGACTGCCAAAGGGATCCATGATGGAAAAAAAGTTTAAGAAGGTCTACTCTAGTTCCAACTATCCTTCTTCTTCCTCCTCTGATCAATCTTTTATTCTCAGGACTGGGTGGCTTGGTCCATAAAATAATTTCTGTTAAGATAATAATAACTATAATAGTTGATAAGAGTTAATAAGGATTTAATGTATTCCTCACTCAGGTATTATTTTCACAATAACTTAGACCTTTTATGTCTTAACTCCAAGGAAAGATTAAGGGAAATCTTGTGTGTGGAGGAGCATTTTTTGTAGGCAAGTCTATATTTATTTGAATCTATCTTCAAGGAAACATTTCAGTTACAACTGCCAATCTGCTATAGTTTTTGAAGTGTCCAAGCAGTTGGAATCCAGGGCCAAATGCCTGCAGCCAGGAGACCTATGATGATCAGAGACCATTAGATTTTGGTTTTTAAATTTTTTTCCAGAAGATTTTCATGGACACACACACACATATCAAGATCACAGAAAATCCACAATGAGGCAGATCAAGTAGTGTGAAGTGTTTCCTTGTGTGAGGGCCAAAATTTGATATACAAAGCATTATTTGGGTGACTCGCCTTAATATTGGGGTTCCAGAAATAATGAGGGACCTTTTAGGTTCGCCCTCCCCTCTGAACTGCTTTTTTTAGATATTTCTCCCAGGCCAATAAGAAAGAAGCCTTACAGCTTTAATTCACAGAAGGATCAGATTTGATTACTTGGGAATTAATTAAACAACAAAGGTGAAACTAATAAAAATCAAAGATAAGGAAATAGAAAAATTGAAATACAGATAAATACTCTTAACTCTAATCTTAACCTATGCAATCCCCAGACCATTTCCAATTAAGCTAGTTCAAAGGAATTCAGGGTTTTCCATAATTAACTCACCAACACCTGGAAGGCCGAGAGTGAGAGAACTCACGCTACCGCCTTAAGGGGAGCAGTTCAAGAGAGCAGCCACCAGAGAGAAAGCGCCTTCTGGAAGAGACCTAGCATTCCAGAAGAGCCTCCTTTTCCCTTCAGGGAGTGTTCAATCTTTCCTCCCCCAAAAGGGGAGGTCCTTCACAAACTGTCTATGGAGAGTTCTCCTTCTGACCTCAGTAGCATATGTAACTTCAGGGTGGGCCAGGTGTGGCCCCTCCCAAATAAGTCAGCTAAAAACTGCAATAATAATTTTATCACAAATCATTTTTACCACATTCATCAAGATGATTTTCATTTCTAAATTGTTGAGCTGCTTTATTTGTTTATTGTGAACAAGTCTGGGGTCCAAGGAAGGCCATGAATTTTCAGGGGTCTTTGAAGCAAGACTTTTTGACTCTGAAATATGCTCATTTGTTTAATTCTGCAACAAATTCCATTCTTTGAAGAAGGAACCAAGAACAACAATGGTGAGCTGAAGAACAAATGGGGCTGCTCAGGAAGAGAATTCCCAAGAGATGTTAACATTGTTGGGGATTTAGACAATAGTTCATACCCCTAATGCTGGTAACTTTCATGGCCATTGTGTTTTTCAGTGACCTCATCATTCCTGGACTTAATTATGGATAGTGATAAAACTGTAAAGTCATAGCACTAAAAAAGTTACTATCTTTTAAGGGCTTAGATAAATTTTTCCATAGACTATAATTCTCCATTTTAACATATTAAACACCATTTCATTTTCAACTTTATTTGAATATTATAATCATTGATGGAAATTTGTAGTACTATCTTTTCTGGAGATGTCAGAAGAAAAATATAATGCAATTGTCCCAGCCAAACTAGAGAATATGTGTTTCTCTAGAGGTGAATAGCAGTGTTATACAATGTTTAAAATGTTGGAGTTGGGAAGTCCTAGATTTGAGTGCTGTCTCTGACCTTTCATGAGGTTCATAGATTTAGAACTTAAAGGGATGGTTAAAGCTATCTAACTGAACTCCCTTACTTAATAATGATATCCCCAACACTCAGGGAGACATGCTTATGTCAGGTTTCCCTCTCCTCCTCCACTTCTCCAGAAGAGGTACCTGCATGTGTTGTATATTAGCAAAACAACAGAAGAAAGGTGGCCCCAAACACCCTCAGTCAGCTCCATGGAAAGCTGGGTCTTGGTCAAATTCAGGAGCTTTAGAGTTAGAAGGATCTTTAGTGGCCATGCTGGTTAATCCACTCATTTCACAGTTGGGAAAACTGAGGCCCATAGAGATTGAAGGACTTGCTCAAAGCCATAAAAAGAGTAAGCAGTAGAGGTGGGTTTTCAACCCAGGTCTTCTGACTCCAGAACCAGCACTGTACCAAGCTTCCATCAGTCAGTCAATCAATAAACATTTATTAAGCACCTACTTTATTAATTAATTTGATTAGATATTTATATATTATATTTTTAAATATATAACTTTATTTATTTATTAAGTACCAGGTGGTATGCTAAATGCTGGGGGTAAAAAGAAACACACAAGACAACCTTTGATCTCACAGAATTTACAGTTGAATGGGGGAGACAACATGCAAATAAATATATACAATATAAATAATACATAAAAAATAAATATGTGCCATATAAATAATGCATAATAAATATACACAACATAAATAACACACAACAAATAAATAAATATACACAATGTAAAAATACATAATAAATAAATATACACGACATAAATAACACACAACAAATAAATATATACAACATAAATAATACATAATGAATAGATAATAAATTAATATGCACAATATAAATAACACATAATTAATACATGAATATGTACAATATAAATAATATACAAATAAATAATAAACATATGTAACATAAATAATAAGTAAATAATACATAACAAATAAATATATAATACAATGCAATATAATAAATATACACAAAGCAAGCCATATGCAGGATAGATAGAAATAATTAATAGAGAGGTTGGTGAAGGCTTTTTGTAGAAGGTAGGATTTTAGTTGGTACTTAATGGAAACCAAGGAGATTGGTATTCAGAGTGAAGAAAGCAAAACATTTTTTTAAAAATGATATTTTTTCCAATTACACGTAAAGATAATTTTAAATATTCATTTTATTTTATTTCTCAGTGCAACAACATTTATTTCATTTTTTCCAGTTACATGTAAGGGTAGTTTTCAACATTCATTTTCATAAGATTTAGAGTTCCAAAGTTTTCTCCCTCCTTCCCTTTCCTCCCCCCTCCACAAGACATCAACCAATCTGATACAGTTTATATATATATATATATATATATATATATATATATATATATATATATATATATATATATACAATCCACAAGTGCTCTTTTTTTCAGTTCTTTCTATGGGGGTGGATAGCATGATTCATCATTAGTCCCTTGGGATTGTCTTGGATCATTGTATTGCTGAGAGTAGTTAAGTCATTCACAATTGCTCATAGAACAATACTGCTGTCACTATGTGCAATGTCCTACCAGTTCTTCTCACTTCACCATACATCAGTTCTTATGAGTCTTTTCAGGTTTCTTCTGTTACCATCCTGTTTGTCACTTCCTATATCACAATGCCATTCCCCTACAATCATATACCACAGCTTCTTTAGTCATTCCTCAATACATGGGCATTCCCTTGATTCCCAGTTCTTAGTGTGAGAATTGGAATGACACCCTGTGGGAATTTATTGTAATTTGGGGACCCTGCCTTTGGGATGAGATTAAAAAGCCTTGGGCCCTCAGGGTTCTTATCTGTGTAAGAGGGGCTAGTGCCCCTCCCCATCTGCTTCAGGCAAGCAGAGAAGCCAATGGGCCTTAGAGAATGCCGGCTGGGTGGACAGCTGGGAAAAGCCCCAGCTCCCTCTGCCCTGAGGGGAGCTGCCCTGGAGATTCCAGGCTTGTCCTGCCAGGCCATGGGCGCGCAGCACAGGGCATGGGCCCGTCAAGCCCTGGGTGTGGTAAGCATGGGAGACTCAAGCTCCACTGGCCACAGCCCTAGCACGACCAGTAGATTAACTTGGCGTGTACAGGAGTGCAGGGAGCCCGAGGTTTGAGGGGAGAGAAGGAAGATATATACCGGGGTAGGTAGACAGTAAGGGAAGATGGACAGAAGGGGGACTGACAGAAAGAGGATGCCGGAGGACTAAGAGAATGCAAGGAGGTCAGTGAGAAAGGGCTAGAGATGCTATCAAGGGGCAGACTGATGGAGCAAGTAGAGAAGACGGGAGTCAAAAAAGTGAAGGGGGCCTGGAGTTAGAAGGAAGGAGCTGAGCAGTGAAAGTGAAGCAGGGGAGCTGGAGTGAAGGAGAAAAAGAGTGAAAGTTGAAGAAAACTGGTGGTCCAAGCAGCATACGCTTAGGTAAGAGGCAGCAACGGCCCTTATTATATTAAAAGCAGTCAGGTCTCATATAACTTTGCATTTCTTATCTCTTACATTTATTTTTATAAATAAGCCCTGCTTTGATTATTTAATTAAGAGGTTTCTTAATCGTTTACTTATCAATTTGGGAGCAGAGCAGTGTGGAGGAATTTTTAAAAGACCCTAACAGATTGGTTTAGGAAATTAATAGCAGTCAGATAGCCAGTCAGTCAAAAGTCCTCAGATTAGGCCCCCAGTCAGATTAGTCCCAAGTCAGTTAAAAATATTCTTATATTTGAATGGCGACCACGGCAGGATTTACGGCCCAATTATAATTTTTCTAACCTTATAATTTTTCTTATACTTATAATTTTTCATATAAGCACAGTTATGTTTTTTAGATTAGTTATATTTAAAATTTTTTATAACCCCCTGCTGGGAGAGATATTGCAGGGAAGCTCTGCCACGAGGAGAAAGCATGTGAAAAGAAACCATGTGACTTTAGCAATCAGAAGTGACCTTTTCTGGGGTTTTGAAGGTCAGTTCAGCATCAGGAAGTGACGTTTGTTCATGGGTCCTGTCAATCAAAGTTACCAGCCAATTAGCTTGGAGCTGTGTTTGTATGGATGGCCCTTTCTCCTGTTTCACAGGAGTTTCAGGGAGTAGCCACTCAAGTGTTGTTTTTTTTGGGTTCCTGACCTTGGTATGGTGGGTTAGATGCTGGGGTCTCTTAGAGATAGTTAGATTTTTACCTCTCTCTTTCTTCACCAACTTCTTATGCACTTTAAAAAATACAGAGATGTGTATGTTTATGTAAGTGTGTATACTCATCTCCACTCACATACCACCCTAATTTAGGCACTCATCACTTCTCACTTGGGACTAGTACAATCACCACTAAATTGGACCCCCTGCTTTGAGTCTCTTCTCTTTTCTTTCTAACTCACATACAGTTGCCAAATTGATATTCCTATAATGTTGGTCTAAGTATGTCTCTCCTCTGCTCAAGGAGTTCCAGTAACTTCCTATTACCTGTAGGAAAACATATCATTTCCTATGTTTGACATTTAAAGCCCTTGTTTCAACTTATCTTTCCAGACTGATTGCACATTACTCCCCATTATATAACCCATCTTGGAATCTCTCACTTCCATGTCTTTGCACAGGCTCATTCCTAGAATGTTCTCCTTCATTTACACTTTATAATACTCCTAGTTTCCTTTAAAGCAAGAGGTGCCTATTAATATAGGAAATTCTTTTTCTTTTTTTCTAACTATGGGACAGCATTTATTTCAGACTACAGGAAATGTAGAAGATAAAAAGGATGTAAAGAAGCCCATAATTAGATATGACCCAAATAAAGTACTCAGAGAGTTTATCAGTTCCTCATGAAAGGGAAGCAAATTTGGGGTTCCTGTTGGGACAATTGCTATTGGGGCAAACCTTTTGATATTCTAGCAGGAATCTCTTCTTCACAGAGTCCTACACAGTCCAGGATTCCCTTTGGACTCCCTCTAGTTAGTGTTCTTTTGCTTCTGAAATTAATTTGTATATATTTTGCCTACATTTATCTCTGTGCATATTACTCTTCCCATCTCACCCCATCACCAGTAGAATATAATCTTCTTGAAGGCAGGGAACATTTTCTTTTTGTCTTTTAATTCTTAGTACTTAGTAATGTGACTAACCCACAGCAGGTACTCAGATGCTTGTTGAATTGAATTGAAAGATATAATGGAAAAAAAATCTCATAATGAAGACAGTTGGATTATTTGAAAGAAAATTGCAGGTCAATGTAAAACCAATTACAATTAATGCATTATATTATTAAATATCAGATATAGTTTGTTTTTGGTAATTTGGTAGTTCTGAGAAATAATGTTAAGATAAATACAGATAGAGTGAAATGAAAAATGTCATGGAAAGTACAGCCTACATTTTTCCAAGCCTCAAAAATGTTTAGTTTTAATAGTCAGTAAAGGTTTGATTTGACTTAATTTATATTCATATGGTTTGACCACATTTACTAAATATATTTTACCTCAATGTCTGGTCCTTCTCCTTCTCTTTGTAGCATTTTTTTAAAATGAGCATTGGATTTAGGATATTACCACCCACCCCAGGGATTTGACTAAATTTAAATTTGAATAAAATTAAACTTCAGCAGAAACAACAACAATTTTATATTTATGGTTATATTTTCCATTTATATTTATTTTTTTCATAAGACTAGTATCATAGATTTAAAACTACAAGGGACCCTGGGGGCAGCTAGGTGGCACAGTGGATAAAGCACTGGCCCTGCATTCAGGAGGACCTGAGTTCAAATCTGGACTCAGACGCTTGACACTTACTAGCTGTGTGACCCTGGGCAAGTCACTTAACCCTCATTGCCCTACAAAAAACCTAAAAACAAAAAAAAAACAATAAAAACAAAACTACAAGGGACCCCGAAGGATATCAAGTCCAACTCCCATTGAACCAAACATTCAACAAATATTAATTCTAATCACTCCCAAATTAGAAAGACCTACGTTCAAATTCTGCCTGACATTTATTCAATGTGTGACCCATGGCAAATTGATTAAGTTCTGGGTACTTCAGGCAGTTCCCTAGGACTTATTTAATAAGTTAGAGCTATGGAGGGAGTTACCACACTGGGATTCTCCTCATGATGACCAAATCGAAGATCTTTTATTTACATTCATTTAAAGTACCATGTTAGGTCCATTGTGATCCATATTCAAAGAAAACCAAAACAGCTCTTGACCTCAAGGATCATATAGTCAAATAAAGGATATAAGAAATGGATATAAATACACAATAATAGAAGACAGTTTGGAAACATTCCACAAGAAAAGAGCAAACAAAATAAAACAGGTGTCCAGAGAAGGGTAAAATGGGAGTAATTAGAGAAGACCTAGGATTTAGGTAGATGAAGATGGGGAGAGAGAAATGAGAGGGCATTCCATGAAGACAGAACAGCATAAGCAGGATACCAGAGACGGGAAAGTATGAAGTATGTTCTGGAGAACAGCAAGTAATTCAATTTAACTGGTTCATTGATGCATATGTGGGAGGGGATAGTGGGAAATAAGGTTAAAAAGTGTGGTTGAGGACAGCTAATAGGGGACCTTGATGCAGGCTTAAATGTTTGAACTAAATTTTGGCAGGTAATGAATGGGTAATCGCTGGTATTATGGCTCTCTCTCTCTCTCTCTCTCTCTCTCTCTCTCTCTCTCTCTCTCTCTCTCTCTCTCCACACACACACACACACACACACACACACAATTATGTTACAGGGTTTGTAGAGTACATACACAGCTGGACTTTTTCTTTTTTCCTCTAGAATCTCAAGCCATGATCTAGCTCATGAAAATTAAAAGCTGCTTTCAGCTTCTTTGTAAATGAGTTCTCATAACCATGCAAAATATCTGGGAGGATCAAGAAGGAATTAGACAGCTTATAATATGATATAGCTGTGCATGCCACATCTAAAGAGGGGATCACGGTGGGGTCAGAGGAAGGCTGAGGAATCAGCAAGGGGAGACAGTGTTATTCTTCATGCTGGGCTTGAGATAATGGCTATGAAATACTCTGCCTTCTTCTCTTGCAGAGGGAGTATCAGCTTCAGAAACCAGGGGTTCCACTCTAAGTTTCTAGTTTGGACCAAACCAAATTTTTATAACAACTCAGTGGAGCACCTTGAAGTTTATTTTGTTTTTTGTTTTTTGGGGGTTTTTTTTGTTTTTTTTTTAGTGAGGTAATTGAGGTTAAGTGACTTGCCCAGGGTCACACAGCTAGTAAGTGTTAAGTGTCTGAGGCCAGATTCGAACTCAGGTACTCCTGACTCCAGGGCTGGTGCTCTATCCACTGCACCACCTAGCTGCCTCCGCACCTTGAGTTTTTAATTCCTGGACAGTCCCTGCTTATAACATAATAGGATGCCAGCAGTGATCATTGTAGCCAGGCTTCTCAGACTCAATGAGCTGTGAGCAAGATTGCTCTCAGAGAAGTGTGGGGCCAAAGACTATCTATTCTTAAGGGGAAATAGGTGCCCAAGGGTAATCACACTATATGCTTCTTCTTTTTCATTTTGTTCCCATTAAATTTTGTGCGTGTGTATGTGTGTGTGCAGGAAAAGACAAGATAAGATGAATGTTGGGGGCAGCCTTAAGGGGTAATGAAGTTACAACAATAAAAAAGAAACAAAACATCCAACATGGGGTATGCATGTGTATGTCTGTGTGTCTGTGTCTGTGAAAGGGCAAAAAGAGCAATGTCATTTGCTTTGCCTGGTGTTTGCAAGTGGGAGGGAGTGGAGAGGAGGATAGTTTCATAGGCTGATTGGGTCGGCTGTTTTTAGCCTCAGTAGTTAGAGCCATCCTTCTCACCCACACAAAGTGTCTCCCTATACCACTGACCATATAACAGTCTTTGATGCAGCATGAGGTTCTCTACAGTAGGTGACTTGGTCCAAATCCGTTCACTCACTAAATCTTAGGAATTGCTCTGGCAGTAGGCAACCTCAAAACACTAAGCCTACAGAATCTCAGAACTAGAACATTTCTTGGAGTCCATCTAATCATCTAATTAAATCCATGTCTGATCAAGAATCATTTTTACATCTCCAAACTATGGTCACCCAGGTTCAATCTGAAAATCTTCACTATGGGAAACCTCTGCTCCTTAAGGCATTCGAGTTTGGGGGAGTTCTAGTTTAGGGAAGTTTTAATTGTCAGAAAATTATTCTTTATATTAAGCTAATTAGTGCTTCCATAACTTCCACTCACTGTTCTTTGTTCTCCCCTGGAGGAGCAAGGATGACAAATTCAGGAGCTTTTCCACATAACATCCCTTAAATACTTGAAGGCAACTAGCCCTCTACCTCAACTCTCCTTCAAGCTAAACATCACCAGTTCCTTTAATTGATGCTTTGGTGGCATAGTCGCTAAATCTTTTAGCATCCTGGTCTGGAAGCTCTTCAGATTACCAATGGTTTTCCTAAAATATGGCATTCCAAATTGAACTATGTTCAAGTGAGCCTTGAGCATGCATTATGGATGGATCCACCATTTCTCTCCCTTGAATTCAAGTCCAACACATGCATGAAGAGCCAGCCAGATGTGAATCCAAAAGGTTTCAAGTAAGTATTCCTCAATTACCAATCCTCCTTAATAGTGTAAATGTTTCTTCAAAGCTTCAGTCCCCAATTTATTTGAATTTAGAGTCAAGTGGTCCAAGATTTAGCAAGTCTAGAAAGCTCTTTGGCTCAAACTGGACTTCAGAATGAGTGCCAAATAACACCCCAGACAGAACAAGACAGAGCAGCATAAGCATGGTCTCATTTTTGCCTAAATGCTTGAAAATATGTCAGCCATTCCATCAACAAGTCCCCATAAAATGACTACTATTTGCCAGTTATGAAGTTAAGCATTTCAGAAACAAAAAGAGTCAAAAACAGTTCACATTTTAGAGAAGACAACACGAAAATAATGAGGAATACTCAAGAAGATGTCTGCAGAGTAGATGGAAGTTAATCTCAGAGGGGAAAACACTAGTATCTGGGAGGACTGGGACTCTGTAGAAGACAGGTTTTGGAATTTCTCCTAAAAGAAAAAAATTAGATAGAAACTATTATTATTTCTATGTATAAAACTCTAATTTTGAATTCCTCATTCCAATTGATTTTGAGAAACCAGGCACTGTAGCTATACACAATAATTGCCTAAGGACAAAGCACACCAAAACTGGATGACTTGTGTGAGATCACTTGTTGGCTTCAGTATTGGGAATGTAAAGGGGAAAACCATGTCAAACATCCAGATGTCTTATCTATAGGATTCCAAACATCTGGATATTTGCAAACATAGTGTTGATGAATTGGATTTTTAAAATTTCCTTTCCAGATGTTTCAGTTAGTAAGTGGCCTCAGCTCAATCATTTCATATTGTGCTCCTCAGACTCTTCCTTCATGTATAAAACATCTAATCCTTGGGTAACTGGGGTAAAGAATTACAAAATTTAATTTTCTTTAAGTAAACATTTGAAAACAAATCTTACTTATAAGAGAAGTATTTCAAACTGTGATTAGACACTGCTCTGTTTGTATGGGGTGGGCCAAAAGTCATGAAGGGGTTTAAATATTTAATAACTCCTTTATTTTTTGTTTTTAATTTGGAATCCCACAGCATCATATACATTATATATATATGAAATGAATTAACATTATGTGTAAAAAAATAAAATCTTGTAAATGGAAAAAAATAAAGAAAAATAGTTTTCAAAAAGTTATTAAAACATTGTGACTTTTGGCCCACGCTGTATAAATGTAAACTGCAGGTACCCAAAGAGCTATGAATTTCTGTCCCTAAAAGGGACTAGACATAAAAGGGTATCTAGTGCTATGATGAAGATACCCTCTCAAAAAGTAATTTAAAAAACAAAGAAGGATATTGATCGGCTAAGGTTCTTAGGTATCTAGAAACCCTTAAATCTTCACAATAATAATTTTTTAAAAAAACACATTCTTGACTTCTCCAAGACTCTTCCCATTTAGTATTTGATGAAAATCAAAAGCAACATTTAGGTATTTTAAGTCTAGGAGCATTATAGCTGAGTTTACAGAGCTCAGGGGAGCTTGGGATGGGAGAAACTAGAAGAGGAGCTTCTTTCTGTTTTGTGGATTGTATGGGCTGCCAACTGCATAGTTTAATGATGACATGTACTCAGAAGGCAGGGAGCAGAGGAAACTTGGGAATGATCTCATTACATCAAATGACAGTGGGATAATATTCTGCCATAAATCAAACAATTACCCACCGCTAGTGATATGTGAATGCCTGAAAGGAGCCGAGGGGAAGATAAGTCAGAATAACTGAGCAATGTAGTTGGGGGATACAGACAGAGTAGGGGAGTAGGAGTTCAGTCCCCTTTCAGGTTCATTGATGTGTAAGCTAAGGGGCCAATATCATTGCCAGGGTAATTAATGAGACTGTCAAGCCAATCAACAGGGGAAAGTGTGGACACTGTCCACAGCTCAGGCTTGGATTTGGGATGCTCCATTTCCTTCTAGTTTCCCTTCCTTCCCCATCCAGGGGCTCCCTTCTTATTCTATGCCTCATAAATCTCCCCTGTGATAGATACTATTCATCCTTTCCTTTCCCCCACACCCAATAAAACCTTATGCTAAGGATCTTACAAAACTTCTCTTCCCACTCCCCCCCCCCCTTTAGGAATTCTAACCCAGAAAACCCCATCATAGCTGAAGAAACTCCAACCTATCCATTTAAAGGCACAGACTGGAACCCTTGCCTCTCCAGGGGCCCCTGAACAGCTTCCCTCTGACACATGGTTTCAGAACATAAGTTTTCTATGGCAAGAACACTTAACTATGTAAGGCAAATCTTCCCTTCTCTTTTGTAGGGCTGGGGGTTAATTACAACTGCAGTAAGGATCTTGGGGGCTTGAGGGCTGCAGGCAGCCAATCATATTTTAGTACACATGGCTGAAAGTGTGCTATAAAACTTGGGAAGGATTGTAAATGCTTTATTTTATGGTGCACAAACAACCCTCCATTACTGCTTACTGTGGTGTTAACTTGTTAAGCTCAGTTTGGTCTCTGCAGTCCTTTCCCTTGCATTGGGAAATGGATGACTCTCCTTCAGAAAAAATGAAATTAAAAGAGAAAAAAAAAACAACCAATGTCCCTACTGTCATTAACCAACTTCAGAGAATGTTGATATCTTCAAATACTTTCCATTGGTTTCTTTCATATGTAAAGAGGATCTTTTCTTTGCTACCAAAAATGCATCATTTATTCCTTGCTCTCCAAACATGGGACCATAGAATGAGGGAGCTGGAAGAAAGCTTAGAGATTATTTAGTCTATCACCCTTATTTAATAGAGAAAATTAAGTATCCTCCCATTCTGGTATTGTATCCACTCTGTGAGCCCAAAAGGTACCACTGAGTCACTTTGGTGCATTGATCATGTGGTATAGCAGAGAGAGTGCTGGCTTTGGAATCTGTCAATCTAGGTTCACAAACAACCTTAGAAACTGCATAATCATGGACAAGTTACTTCACTTTTCAGGATTCAGTTTCCTTATCTGTAAAATTAAGGGCTTGGGCAAAGGTAACCTTTTAGCTTTAAATGACTTGTTAGTAATTACAGATGTCAAAAGAATACTTGACCTGGATTTTTTTAAAGCTAGTATTCTTTACTTTAAGTGACAGAAAGCAGTCCAGAAGTTTTCCTGTAAACACCAACTCACTGGCCTCATCTGACTCATATTCGCCCTCATTATTCTGAGTCAGGTCAGACCAAACACTGATGGGTATAGAGGAAAGGCAACTGATTCAGCAGCCCAGTACAAAAAACCCAACCAAACATCTCCATTACTTAGGAATGGATTTGTCTTAGCAGAAGGTGCTAGGGTATATTTACGTGTATGTAATTCTCTTCTCTTCTCTTCTCTTCTCTTCTCTTCTCTTCTCTTCTCTTCTCTTCTCTTCTCTTCTCTTCTCTTCTCTTCTCTTCTCTTCTCTTCTCTTCTCTTCTCTTCTCTTCTCTTCTCTTCTCTTCTCTCTCTCTCTCTCTCTCTCTCTCTCTCTCTCTCTCTCTCTCTCTCTTTCTCTCTCTCTGCCCCTACCCCCTCCTCTATTTGTTCTACTTTCAGAACACTGGACCAGGAGTCAGGGCACATGGGTAATGGGTATCAGTTCTAGTTCCATTATTAACTAATTGGGTAACCATGGATAAGTTGTTTTACCACTCAGCCTAATTTTCATTTCCCTTATCTGGAAACTGGGTAGGTTGGATTATAGCTAAGATTCTTAAACTGGGAGTCATGAATCCCCAAGGTGTCCAGGGATAGATTTAAGAACGTCCATGAAAATGGGAAAAGAATACACCTTTATTTTATTTTATTTTTTACTAAACTTTGGTTCCTTTTGTAATCCCATAAATATTATGAATTTTAAGACATTATTCTAAGTAGGGGTCTATAGGATTTACCATAGTGCCAGAGGGATCCGTGTCACAAAAAAGTTAAGAACCTCTGAAATAGATGATTTCTAATCAAGTTCTTTGCATCTGTAGCATTCTTTACTATTCCATGATATGTTTGTTTGTTTGTTTTGTTTTTGGTGAGGCAATTGGGGTTAAGTGATTTGCCCAGGGTCATACAGCTAGTGTCAAGTGTCTGAGACTGGATTTGAACTCAGGTCCTCCTGAATCCAGGGCCAGTGCTCTATCCACAGTGCCACCTAGCTGCCCCTTTGATGATATGTTAATCAAATCAGTCAAGCTTGTGTTGCTAGAACACTTTTCAAACAATTAGTCACCTTTGGAGGAAAAAAGTTGACATTGATCTCAGTGTGTCTGGTTTGCCAATTAAGAGAAGGGGTGGGGATCTAAGAGAATGTTCATTATGTTAATATTTGTGTGGTTAATATTATTTATCCATACCCATTAAAAACAAATCCAAAGAGGTTCCACTTAGAATTTAAGGAGGTATCAAAGAAGACATTGAAAAAGATGGCAGAGGAGAGTTGATTTGGAAGCTTTCATTCTGGTGCCACAACTGCCTTTCTTTTGTTCCCTGTAGTTACTATAAGTATTTGCTATCAATTATTGGAGGTAATACTACTATAGGATCATAGATTCATTGCTGAGAAGGACCTTAAAGGTTAAATAATCTAATCCCCTCTCATTTTACATATGAGGAATCTGAGGCTCAAAGTGGCTAAAGGAATTCTGGTAGAAAGACAAAGACAGAATTTGAACCCATTCCCCCTGATTCCAAACCCAAGGCTCTTGTCATTGGTATAGAATAAGTTGCTTCCCATCTGATTAATGTTCAAGCTCTGGCCTCAGAGAAGGGGATGCCTAATGATAAGACACTCCAGCCATGCTATAGCAAAATATAGATCTGATGCTACTTGATAACTTGATTCCTGCACTGAATTTTGTCAATAACCATTCAAAATCTACATGCTTGTTTTATGCCTAAATAAATACCTCAGATTATCTAATCCAACTTTCCTTTACCTCTTGACATTTTTTTAAACAGATAAGAAAACTGAGACCTACAGAGTGAAATGATACTGGATAATGTTATTTGATCATAATTCAATATTAACATATGTGACCTTGAATAGACAACCTTACTCTTCTAAATCTTGGTTTCTTCATCTGTTAAATAAGGAGGTTGGGTTAGCTAACCACTAAGTTTCCTTCCATCTTTAAATCCTCTTATCTTATGATCTTCTTTCTCTAGCTCTATGGGGGCTTAGGATGCCTATGCTGATGTATTCCAGCTTCTCCTTTTTCCTCCACTGAAAAAAGGCCACCCCAAACATAAACTGACTCTTCCGTTTAACAACAGAACAGCTATTTTGCATAGATGTTTGCAAGTGGTTTATGGGAAAACAGTTATCTATAAATTCCTTTAGATCGTGAGAAAAAAAGAATAGTCATAGTCTTCGTCTTTGTTCGGCTAATATAAACTTACTCAAGGCAGGAGAGTAGCATATGTGATGAAGTACTAAAGAAAAACAGGAAAGCTTTAGAAGCTAGGAAGCTGATTAGGTTGTATTTATCTTTCAGGAGGGTTTGGGTTAAATAAAAGCAGCTTCACACACATCACAGCCTTGTCTCTGTTGCTTCTGGCTGTTAAGGCATAGAGCATTCCATCAAAGTGCTAAGCACCAAGAGCTCTTCTTACCAAGTCTCTGCATATATATATATATATATATATATATATATGCAATGGGGGTTAAGTGACTTGCCCAGGGTCACACAGCTAGTGTCAAGTGTCCGAGGCTGGATTTGAACTCAGGTACTCCTGAATCCAGGGCCGGTGTTTATCCACTGTGCCACCTAGCTGCCCTAAAACACAATGTCATTTCTTTCTTTCTTTCTTTCTTTCTTTCTTTCTTTCTTTCTTTCTTTCTTTCTTTCTTTCTTTCTTTCTTTCGTGGGGCAATGGGGGTTAAGTGACTTGCCCAGGGTCACACAGCTAGTAAGTGTCAAGTGTCTGAGGCCAGATTTGAACTCAGGTCCTCCTGAATCCAGGGCCAGTGCTTTATCTGCTGCACCATCTGGCTGCCCCACTACTCACTTCATATTTCTTGGCCTTCTGGTTGTGTCACTGTAATGCAGCCAATCCAGTCATATCAGCCCCAAAATAGAAAACCCATTGATTAAGTCAGTGAAAAATCAAACACTCAGATGAGTCATATGATGCCATGTAGCCAAAATGATTACTTGATTGGTATTTATTAAAAAAAACCTTTTCAATCTGTTGTGTGGTCATGGAGTCACAGTATCTCAGGGTTAGAAGGAACTCTTCGGACCATTTAGTCTGAACTATAGTAGAAAAAAGAATCTTCTCTTCAATGTATCTGACAAGTGGTAGGCTGGTCTCTGGAAGATGTCCAATAAAGAGAAAGCTAGTACCTCCTGAAGCAGCACGGTCCATTTCTGGATAGCTCTGATGTGTTATGGAACCTTTTGGCATGCTGGTTGAAGTCAGTGGACCTTTCTTCGGAATCGTGTTTTTAGATGCATAAAAATAAAAATAAGGTATATATAGGGTTCCAAAGGAAACCAATTTTATTGAAATAGAGTGAAATTACAGATCCCTTGGTAAGAGCCTCTGTTCTCATTGATAGCCCAGTGTTCTTTCTCTATTGTATGATCCAGGATGTGTGGTGTACACACATATATTTACAGATATACATGGAACTAGATTAGATGCTAATATTTATGTAACTTTAAGGTTTGTAAAGGCCTTTTCATATATTATCTAATGTGATCCTCAGAACAACCTAGTGAGGTAGGTGCTATTATTAGCCCCATTTTATAGGTAAGAAATCTGTGACGTTTAGTGACTTTTTCATTTTTCTTTTTAAAATTTTTTTGTTTGTTTTTTGTTTAGTGACTTTTTGCAGGGTCGTATGGCTATTAAGTGTCTGAGGCAGGATTTGAACTTGGGCCTTCCTAATTCTGAGCTAAACATTCTAGTCACTGTGCCACCTTGCTGCCTAGAGTGTGGCCAACTCGGCCATCAAATTAACTCCAATAGTTAATAAAATGATCTATGAAATACATATATTTATTTGTTTGGTAATGATTTGTTGTCCCCCTAGGAAGTGTAAGAAAATACACAAGTATATAAGCTACTTTTAATTACTTATAAGAGCCAATAAGCTTTAAGTGCTTACCATGGATGGGCACTGTGCTAGGTGCTCAAGCTACAAATACAAAATGGAGAAAAAAAGTCTACCTCGATGAGATCATTATATTAATTTATTAAGGTGTTCAGTTATTTTTTCATTGTGTCCAACTCTTCATGGCCCCATTTTGGAGTTATCTTGGCAAATATACTGGAGTAGTTTGCCATTTCTTTCTCCAGCTCATCTTTCAGATGAGGAAAGTGAGGCAAAAAGGATTTAGTGACTTGCCCAGGGTCACATAGCTAGGAAGTGTCTAAGATCAGATTTGAACTCACAAAGATGAGTCTTCCTGACTCCATTCTACCACCTAGCTTCCAGCTAGCTCAATGCCTATAAGTGTGGACCCTGGAATCAAAAGTACATGAGTGAGTTCAAATCTGCCTTCAGATATTTGCTAACTGTGTGACCCTGGGCAAGTCACTTAACCCTGTTTGCCTCAGTTTCCTCATCTGTCAAATGAGCTGAAGAAAGAAATGGCAAACCACTCTAGTATCTTTATCATTGCTAAGAAAACCCCAAACAGGGTCATGAAGAGTTGGATATAACTAATTGATACTTTATTAAAGTAGCACTATTTAAAAAATATTGCAAGAATATGACTCAGAAGACAACTTATGTGTTTCACTGTGATTTGCCTTCATCTAACAGAAGATAAGCCACAATAATTTTCTTGTAGCCACCCTGCATCCAACACATATATTTTTGAATTCTTTGAGATGAAGTTGCTAGATGAGTTTAGGCCCAAACCAAAGCAATGGTTATTAGAAAAAGCGGGATTTAACTAAAGAATATGCTTCCTGGAAATGTATACATTCCTCATGCCTTCAGAAGAGCTCACATTCCAAGGGAATAGAAGGAAGATTTATGCCAGTGCAACTCTCTGGGAACAGAGAATAGCTTCCTTCTTTTTTCTCAGGGATACATTCCAGAGATCCCCAGAAATGAGGATGGAATCACAGCATTTGGGGGTTGGGGGGGACCTCAGAGACCATCCAAGCCAACTTATCTGTGAAAGAATTCCCATGGTGACATCTTAGACAAGTGATATCACTTAGCCTGTGAGCGAAGCATTCTAAGGAGAGAAGACCAACCACCTCCTGAGGCAGCCTGTTCCTCTATGGGACAGTTTTAATTATTAGGAAGTTTTTCCTGGCTCCAAACCTAAATCGGCCTCTTTGTGATTTCTACCCATCGGTCCTGGTTCTGTCCTGGGGGACTGATCAGAAGAGTCCAATCTTTTCTCCAAACAATGGCCTTTTAAATACTTGAAAACAATGACCTTGCCCCCTGAGTCCTCTTCTCCAGGGTGAACAGCATCAGAGCCTTCTACCAGTCCTTCCACGACATTACTCAAGTCTCTTCACTATACTGCTTACCGTCTTCTCTGGCCACCCTCCAGATTGTTGTTCAGTTGTTTCAGTCATGTCTGACTCTTTGTGACCCCATTTGGGGTTTTCTTGGCAGAGATACTAGAGTGGTTTGACATTTCCTTTTCCAGCTCATTTCACAGATTTAAGCATAGTGCCTAGCATATCAGTGCTATATAAATGTTAGCCATAATTATTTATTATTATTATTGTTGTTGTGATCATTACTAAATTTGCAGTCCACCAAAACCCCTAGATCTTTTTTAAAATTGTTGTTTAACCTTCTTTTCCTATATTGTATTGGTGAAGCTAATTTTTGACTGTGCTATAGGTAGAAGCTTATTTTTAATCTGATTATAGATATTAATGTTACACTTTGGCTTTTCACTCAAGGGGCAAGGAAGCTACATCAGTGGTTAAAATTTTAGTGTTCTGAACCCATCAAGTCTCAAGGACAATTCCTTTGTTTTCAAAGGATGAACTAGTCTCAGCTATATGGTGTGGAGCCTTAAGAAAAGCTACCCCAGCCGTCATGGTGGGGGACTCATAGATATAGGTCTTCTCTCATGCCACTTGTGAATAGAGGTACTCCCCAACTTAGGGACATGCATGGGGACTCTTCATGGGTTTTTGGAAGATGAAAAGAGTGCCCTGGACTACTGTGCCCCCTTCTTAGCCTAGGTCAGGCACTTGCAGAAGGGGGAAAGGGTAAGGAGAAGAGAAATGTTTGTGGCATCACTTCTCTCCTCAGAGGGGCAGAAGGTGAGGTGGGCAGCTGCTACCATGGCTTCTGTAAGAGAAGGGAACTAGTCCGGGAAGCATATACTGCATACCATGTAAGTATGGGGTGTTCAGGAGGACTAGCACCTCAGGTGTGAGGGCTTGCTGAGCCCTTTTGAGGGCTGCTCATCCACCTTTGGTCTCTACCTGTCACCTAACTCTCATTTGTGGCTCCAAGAAGCTATAGCATGCATGGTGGCCACACCTGGTAAACCATCTCAGCAGACAAGGCTAAACAAGGTTGAAGGTAATCTATAGGTTTCAAATTAGTCAGTGAGTTAGGGGATGTCTATCGCAAGCATGTGAAGACGTCCCTTGGCAGAATGAGTGGATTGAGAACAATTTATTTCAATGGACATAAAGGCAGCTGAAGAAGAGGTTCTGGAGCTCTTAGAATTTGGTAGGATGTCAAAGATGCCAAGGTTATCTAGTGCATCATAGGTCATCACCAGTCATCTTGACTTTTATCCTTCAATGGACTGCAGTGACTCATGAAGAGAGTGAGGCTGATGACTTGTGCAACTCGGTCTCACTTAAGTCCAATTCACTCCCTCTTTGAGACATCTCTATGATATCATTGGTCCTCTTTGAAAACAATGGACAAAAACAAATAAACGGGAAAAAACTTCTTCCCCAAAACAGTTGTTATTTATTGGTGGTTAGATGCCAGACTAGTCCACAAAAGACAATTTAGGGGGGCAACTAGGTGGCAAAGTGGATAAAGCACTAGCCCTGGATTCAGGAGGACCTGAGTTCAAATCCAGCTTCAGACACTTGACACTTACTAGCTGTGTGACCCTGGGCAAGTCACTTAACCCTCATTGCCCAGCCCCCCCCCAAAAAAGACAATTTAAGTCATCATAGAGTTAGACTAATAATAGTAGTAATCCATAAATAATTGTCCTTTTAGTTCAGTGTGATTTTACTTCTGCCTAGGCTGACAGTGACCAAGCAAGGAGTCAGGGACACCTAGCTAGGCCCACTGCCCTAGGTACTTCCTAGTTGTCACTCCACAGACTCAACCAAGCAGCTCTCAGATAAGAGGTTTAGTTTCTTAAGACCAAAGGCTAGAATCCAGAGAGACAATAGCAGCCTCAATACCATTGCAAGCTATCAACCTACCTTTCCCTAAGAAACTTAAAATAATTCAGAATAGCTGCGATGTTCTTTCCCCAGTAGAGAAGCAAGCTAGGTCCAAAGTAAAGTCTGTCAATCTATTGCCTGGGTGCATTCCACTGCCCAGAAATTACACAAAGTCTCTAAGGGAGGGGTAGAGACGCCCATGTAATTACCAACCTCAGCACTGTGTGTTCTGAGTGGATGTGAGCTATGTAGCCTAAACGAGTGTATAAAGTAACTGAACTCTTTCCATGCCATTATCAAGCTCAAACCACACTGCTAACACCTTGTTAGAAATCTGAGCTGAGAGAAAGCTTGGGTCAGTGGAGAATTGTTAAGCATGGCTTCTGAGAGTATTTCCTTTGAGACACCAATCCTTCCTCTGCCATAAATGGCTCTCTGTGTCTCCTTGTCTGACTGAGCCATTAGAATATGAGCCATTGTTTTGCCTTTCTTTGTATTCCTAGACCTTAGCATAGTGCCTTTTTAAGGATGGTGAGAGAGACTGTAGATCATAAAATCATAGTATAGAGATATGGCAGCTAGGTGACACAGTGGATCTGGAGTCAGGAAGACCTGAGTATGAATCCAGCCTCAGACACATACTAGCAGTATGTCTCTGGGTAAGTCACTTAACCTTTGTTTGCCTTAATCCACCGGAGAAGGAAATGCCAAAACACTTCAATATCTGTGCCAAGTAAACCACAAGAACAGTACAGGTTCACAAAGAGTTGGACACAACAGAACAACAACAAAAGGATCTGTAAGGGCTCAGAGGGATGGAATTGTCCTAGGTGTATAAAGAAACAATATGGGAGGGGCAGCTAGGTGGCGCAGTGGATAGAGTACCGGCTCTGTATTCAGGAAGACCTGAGTTCAAATCTGGCCTCAGACACTTGACACTTACTTAGCTGTGTGACCCTGGGCAAGTCACTTAACCCCAATTGCCTCACCCCCCCCCAAAAAAAAGACATGAATCAGAAAAGAAAAATTCATCAAGAAACAATATTGTGGGGGATCCCAAAGAAGTGACAAATTTAAAAATAAAATTACTTAAAAACTGAAAATATACCCTAAATGCATTGCTAGATGCATAACTGTCTAGTGGGAACCCATAGGGTCTTTATTATATTTCAGAAATTTGTTGATACTGTTCAGAGGTTCCAGGGAAATGAAATACTCTCAAATTAAAGGGAGAACAGGGACATTTTGGAGGAAAACAGAACAAATGAAACTTCATATTGAATGATTTGAAGGTCAGAGTGTTTCTGATGCAGAATTTATCTTAAGAGAATTTATCTTGTAGAGTTTCTAGTAGTGGCATTTTCTCATGGAACTCATTCACATTCAGCCAGAACATCAGCCTTGAACTTCATCATAGACTCATGGGATCCAGTGGAGCAAAGGCCACCAGAGGCCACTTAGTCCAATCATTTTTCAAAAAAAGACAGCGAAGCCCAGGGAGATCTTCAGGACCTGTCCAGAGTCACATAGGACTGCCTTAGAATGAATGAGCTCAGATGCACACTGAACCATGAAGCTCCCCATGAAATGTGGCACAAATTAAGTGGAAGGAGATTGAGAAGCCTCCACGAAGAGGAGCAGACCCTTCCACTGTCTGTCACCTGCTAGACTCTCACTCCTTCCCTAGGATAAGGCTCAGGCCATTGAGCAGAAACCAAGGAACCATTTTTTTTGGATCCTAACCATCCAGCCTAACTGGACCATCTGTGAGCTTTAGAGTGGGCTTTTGTTGGGGGCGGGGGGGGGGGAGGGGGGCGGGAGGGGAGAAGGTGAGCTTTCAAGAGCTTTTTCAGGAGTCACAAGATCACAACAACCCTGGAAATGTTAACACCTGACTGACCATACCTTCCAGGGCTGCTGCTGAGGTAATGTGTAAAAGGATGCTTTGACCTTTTCAGAATAAGATACTTTTATTACTAGAAAAGAGAAAAGTAGAATGCTTTGCTGAGAGCTGTTTCGTGGGTTTTTTTTTTTTTTAGGATAGCAAGCATGAAAGCTTTCCTTAGGGAACTTCACCCTTTTTTCCTGGTATGCACCACACAGACAGGGCAATTAGCTTCTGATTATACTGGTAATGTTGCTGCAAGCTGCCTTATCCATCCTTTTAAAAGAATCCCTTTGGACTACTGAGTCACAGCCATGATCCAAGTAAACATCTGTTATGGTTTGTAGTTAGTAAGGATAATGACTAGCTGGGGTCACTATGGATGGCTTCAAAAATATGCCGCCAATATGGAAATTTTGAGAACATCTGAAACTCTTCAAAGTTTTGATCGCTTTCTTCCCAGAAGTATTTTTTCCCCTGCCTACTTTGGTATGTTAGATGGAGCATGCTGTGAGACATCCCTAAGTTTCGTGGAGATCTGTGTGATATTAGAACTTGTAGGAGACAGCGGGTTTGGGGAGCCTAGGGCAGAGGTTTCTGACTTCTTTCAAGACCTACATCAAATGGTAGGGGTGGAAGGGAGAGTTTACAGCTGATAATGAATGCTGGCTCCAAGTGTTTTCTACCAGAGGACTGGTAGGAGCTCAAACCAAGTGGCTGTCTGCCTGGGACCAGGTGCAGGATGTCATGTTGCATGCTGGAAGGGAGGGCTGACAGGACATGGCCGAGTTGCTTGGGGCAATGTGTGACAGTGCATTTGGCATAGTCTGAAAACTGTCCCTGAAATTTGCATCATGTTAGGAAAACTCACCAGCACCAAAAAAAAAAAATCTTGTAGAGTTTGAAGTCTTAGTACACACTGGAATGCCCAGGAGGATAGCTAGTGTCAAGTGTCTGAGGTAGGATTTGAACTCAGGCCCTCCTGAATCCAGGGTCAGTGCTTTATCCATTGTGCCACCTAGCTGCCCTCCAATCCACTTTCCAAATGAAGTCTCCTTCAACTAGAACATTCAATACAGTGCATGGATCAGTACTACAACCTTTTATCCATGTGTAACCCGTATTGGGATAGGTAGTTGCAGAAAATTTGGGGGAATGAGATCTATTTCTCCTTCTGATATTAATTCTACATTGGCTGAGAATATCTTTCCATTAGATCATGAGGTCCTTGTGTGCAGGGACTATCCTTTGCTTTTTTTTTTTTGTATTCTCAGCATTTGGCACATCACCTGACACATAGTAGGTGCTTCATAAAAGATTGATTGATGGGTTTAGTGAGTGAGGTGGACTAGATGAACCATTGAAGTCTTTTTCCAAATCAAGACAGAATCCAATCCTCCTCCTCGGGGATGGCTCTAGGCAAATGTTGCCTACCCTACCTTTCTTAATATCTGCTGTGCTTAGCAAGTGCCCAGCACATAGTAGGTGCTTAATAAAAGCTTTTTGACTGACAGTTTAATAAGAGAGTTGGACTAGATGGCCACTCAAGTCCCCTCCAGGTCTAGACTTAGGGTTCTATCACTCTGATCAGGGATAACTCTAGACATAGGATACACATCCCACCTGTGGCGTCCTTGCTGACGGTTCTGTGCAAAGTGAGGTTTGATCCCTTGCTCCATCTGGGGCCCCAGGTATGCCATTGCCCAAGGCCTCAGCCATATTCCCTTCCTGGCTTCTCACTTAAGGCTTGCTTCCCCTAAGCTCTGACAGCCCCAAGAGGCAGAGCTTGTGAGGTGTGGACACATGCCTACACTTCCTGTATGCACACTCTTGACCCTAAAGAGGGATAGTGATGCACATCAGTCTAAACAAATGGAATGACTGAATGAAGCTGTTAGCAACCATGAAGTGATCTACAAACTGCTTCTTCATTCCAGTTTCTAATAATATTTTATATTAATTATGTTCAGGTTAATTTGGGCCAGTCCATTACAAAGAGGCATTTGAAACACTTAATTCGGAAATTAATTATTGTTACCGAGATTCTGTCTGATCTGATAAAAATTGGAGAAAAATGTTGAAAAAATCAGAGAAGTATTAAATATGCCAGTCCAAAGTCTTCACTCTCCCTGTTGGTATAGCTCTGCCTTAAGTGTTCTTGGCTTATCTCTGAGCAGAGTAACCTTCTGTTTCTGGGAAGAAATAACCAGACATTTGTCTGTTTATATGGCAAACAGACATTCTGGCTCAGCTGGGACCATCCTAGCTTTTGATGTCCAAAATGTAGGAATACTTTATTAAATGTCTTGGGACAACTCTACTCGAAGGACACTAGTGGGCAACCAAGAACAAACTGTCAAATGAGTGCTGCTGCTATCTCGTGCTGTGTTAAAGCTAAACTAGTAACATACTGCTTCCCATAGGGATTTAGTAGCAGAAGACATGAGTTCAAATCCTGAATCAAGTACTTTACTGGCTGGATGACCCTGGGCAAGTCACTTAATAGCTCTCAGCCTCATTTCTCTCATCTGTAAAACGAAGATCATAACAGTACCTACCCTCTAGGATGGTTGTGAGGATCAGGGGAGATGATATTTATAAAGTGCATTGCAAACCTTAAAGAGATATATAAAATGCTAGTTATTGTTGCTGTTGTTATTAGCTTCTCATCTGGATCCAGTACTACTTCTTGTGGTATTGAGGTGGTCCAAGAAAAAGGTATTTCCCCAGCCCTGGACCCTAAGTCCACTTTTAATTTATATGAGAATATAAGTGCTCAAATGGATTTCATAATGTTCCTCTCCTACTACTTCAGTCAAACCCAGTCTGGGAGCTGTAGTGAAAGTAGCAGAGTAATTTGTAGCTGTGTAATTTCTTCCATGCCCTGTCAAATAAGCTAGTTTAGCTCAGATGTGGGAGGGAATGGAAAAAGTACTTTATAAGTCCTAAAATATTATCATAAGTGTGTCATTATTATCATTAGTAGTATTATTATAATTTGGGCAACTAGGTGGTGCAATAAATAGAGTGCCAGGTCTGGAGTCAGGAAAGTTCATCTTCCTGAATTCTAATCTGGCCTCAGACATTAGTAGCTGTATGACCCTGGGCAAGTCACTTAATCCTGTTTGCCTCCATTTCCTCATCTGTAAAATGAGCTGGAGAAGGAAATGGCAAACCACTCCAGGGTCTTTGACAAGAAAAACCCAAATGGGTGATGAAGAGTCGGACATGACTGAAAATGACTCAACAACAAATTATTATTTTACTTCAGTGCTTTAATTAAATAAATATTAAGTACAAGGCATCATGTTCTACACTGACGTTATGAAGAGTAAAGGGAAACCAATTCCCTGATCTCAAGGAGTTTCCTGGGGGAAAAACATGTAAATGATAAGTTAATATAACATACCTGGAAGAGGGAGAAAACATTAAGAGGTAGGGAACCAGAGAAACCTCCTGTAGGAGCTGAGACTTGAAGGAAACTAGGAATTTAAGAGGCAGGGGCAAATAGGGAGTATGTTCCAGGCTTGGGGAGGGGTGTGGCAAATTCTGCATTCAGGAAATAGCAAGTATGTCAATTTAGCCAGAATGTAGAATGTTTAAAGGGGAGTAATATGAACAAAATGTCTGGAAAGGCAGCCTTGGAGCCAGATTGTGATAGACTCTAAGAGCCAAGCTGAGGAGTTTGGCACTTTTATCCTAGAAGCAAATGGGATCCATTGAAGAGTCTTGAGCGAGAGAGTAATATGGTCAGATCAAGATTATTTTGGCAGTCCTGTGGAGGATATATTAGAAAGAGAGAGTAACTGGAAGCAGGGAGACAAGTTAGTAAGTTCTTGTAATAGTCCAGATGAGGTCTAGATACTTGACTAGAAATGTTTTTGTTTTTGTTTGACTGGTTCCTAGCATATGGTAGGCACTTGATAAATGTGTGTTGAACTGAATTATTTTGGTGAGGGTACTCTCTCCTGTGATACACATTGCCATCCCTCCATAGCTTAATAGAACATCTCCAAGAAATGCTACATTGGAAAGAAAACCATCATCCTGTGTCCACCTTAGGCAGTTAGGTGGAATAGTGAGTAAACTTGGAGTTACGAAGTCCTGAGCTAAAATTCTGCCTGAAACAGTTATTATGTAACTTCATACAAGTCATTTTTTGTCTCATAAACTTTGTTTCCTCATCTGTAAAATGGAAATGATAACAATAGCACCTATCCCATAGGGCTCTTGTGTGGATCAAATGAAATATGTTTAAAGTGCTATGCAAATCTTGAAACATTATATAAATATTTAGAGGCACCTAGGTAGAGTAGTGGATAGAATACTAGACCTGGAATCAGGAAGACCTGAGTTAAATTCAGCTTCAGATATTTGTGGCTCAGGGAAAGCCACTCACCTCTGCCTGTCTCAGTTTTCTCTTCTATAAAATGGAGATGATATCACATACTTGTGAGGATTACATGAAATATTTATAGAGTCATTTGGAAACTTTAGATACCCTACAAATGCTAAATTTAATTATGATGATAATTACCAAATTGGTTATGAACTAACTATAGTCTGGCCCTTAGATATTATATATAGTAATGGACTTTTTATATTCCCAAAGTATATATTGTCTTCCCCATTAGAATGTGAGCTCCTTGAGAGCAGGGATTATGAGTTGCCTTTTTTTCCATGCCCAGCTCTTAGCACAGTGCCTTACACATAGTAATATATTTGCAAATGCTTAATAAATACTTTGATTGATTGAGTAATGATTTTTCAGTTTTGTGCAACCTGACAGTGATTACTTTTCCATAACATAGCCATTAAGAAGCCACCTCTATACCCCTACAAGCATCAGAATAGGACTTGAGTGGAGTATTAAATTATAGAGTGTGTAATAATAATAATAATAATAATAATAATAATAATAATAATTTTGAGTTTCTCATATTCTCTTAATTATACCTGACCACTGGTCTTTTCCTTTCCCTCCCCTGTTCCCTGTTCATGCCCTCTTGTCCCACATTGACACATCACTAAGTCACATCATAGGCAAAATGTCGAGGTGGGTGAAGTTCATATTATGATGTTCTTAAGTGTCTTGAACTTCATCCTTGCCCTCTCTTTGGTGCATCTGCCCTTTCTTTGTCCCTCCCTTTCTCCCCAAGTCTTGCTCATAGTTTATGCTGGATGTTATTTGACTCTGAAAGTTTGTGTTAATTCTCTCACCAGGTAGAGAGAGAATAGCAAGAGGTTCAGAGCAATAAAAATGTAATAATACCTGGAAAAATACCAAGCCAGAGAGGGTCAAAGAGAGACATTAAGGAGCATCCACATGAATTAGACATGTCTTGGTGCTCCCAGCTAGTCTGTTACCTCTCTGCAGCACACCAGATGGCTTTGCCCATATGCATCTCTCCCATTTCCTCACTCAGTGCATTTCTTCCTCTCCCTCCAGAAAATCCTCATGTTTTTGTTTGATTTTAAAGCTACTGATCTAAAGCCAGCTGCCTACAGGGCATACCTATGAAAGGTTCTAGTATAAGTCATTAGATTTCCTCTCTCACACGCTTGGCTTCATTACAGACAGTTAGGCAATCAGAAATGAGTGAGCACTGGGAGGGAAGGACGTCTTGGGGACAAGTGGTGCAGTCCACTTGGACGCAATTACCCTAAAGCTACAGGCTGAGTTCCAAGCCTATCAGGGATGTCTTCCTTCACCATTCTCTGAGGTCTGACTCTATCTGCACTCAGTATCTGAGTTATGGGTAAATATTCCTACAAGTTAGATGCTTTCTATACTACAGATCCAAATATTTTATTCCTGCAAGGCTCGTTTTATTTAGAATTTGACCCAGAAGGAACAAAATTCTCTGTTTGAGGTGAACAGCAGATATTATGGATTACTGTGTTTCCTAAACCCCCTCTCATTTGCTTTTGGTGTGAAGCTTTTTCTGAGCATCTTTCAAAGACAGTTCGATTCAAATCAATTCAAAAAAGCAATTTATTAAATGTCTTTCATATGCCAGGTACTGTGTGAAGCACTAGGGAGACAAAGAGAAAAATGAAACATTCTTTTCCCTAAAAATGGCTTACATTGTATCAGAGTAAAAACATGTTCCTTATTGTTAGGATAATGTAAGGCAGATAAGTCAGTCAATACATATATAAGAAGCACCTACTATGTGTCAGACACTGTGTTGAGTCCCGGGGACACAAAAAGATGCAAACACCCCCCCCCAAAAAAAAATCCCAACAAAACCTAGCACCAGTTCCTGCCCTCAAAGAGCATAAAACTAATGGGGGTAACAATAAACAAATAAGTATGAACAATTACAAGATAAGTAGTAAATAAGAGAGAGAAGGCACCTGAATTAAGAGGGGTTGGGGAAGACTTCCTGTAGAAAATGGGATTTTAGCTGGAACTTAAAAAAAGGCTAGGAGATAAAAATAAGAAGGGAGAGAATCCCAGGCATGGGAGACAGAAAGACAGAGAAAATGCCTGGAGGTGAGAGATGGTGTGTCTTGGCCCTGGAATAGCCCTGGATCAAAGAGTATGTATTGGGGAGTAAGATATAAGAAGACCAGACAGGTTGGAGGGGGTTAGGTTATGCAGAGCTTTGCAAGACAAACAGAAGTTCTTAACTTTGTGTCACCTATACTTCTGGAAAACTGTCAAAGCCTAGGGAGCCCTTTTCAGAATAATGTTATAACTATGTGTTGTAAATTATGGATAAAGTAGAATTCAGAGGATTACAAAGGACATTCAAAAATCAGATTTTAAAAATGGACACCAGGTTAAGAGCCCCTGGTGTAGATGGAATATTTGTATCATTCTGAATTTTCTGCAATACGGCCCTTAAAATGTGCACAGTAGCTCTTAAATTATAACCTCAGTTCTACAGAATCAGAACATTAAAAAAAAGGAAGAATATTTACTGCACTACCGATGCAATTAAAAAACAGTTCCCTCCCTCAAGGAGCTTATAGTCTATTGGGGAAGGGTAGAATAACATGAATACATATTTAATATGAATACTCTGAGTCTGCTGTCTGTATCCCTCCCCCCTCCTCCCTCCCTCCCCCTCTCTCTCTCTCTCTCTCTCTCTCTCTCTCTCTCTCTCTCTCTCTCTTACTCTCTCACCCTCCCCTCCTCTCTCTTTCCCCATTCCCCACCTCATCATCTCTCCTTAAGGTTCCAGAGACTTGGGGTGCCTCTTCTCTGATATCATTGGCTTCACTGGCAGTGTTCCTCCTCTTGTTAGGAGCCTCTGACTAATAACCCAGTTCTGTTTAACTACTTATCAAGGCATAGCTTTAAAAAAGGGATCATTATTTCAAAGATATTGCAAGAACAAAAGTGTAGGCGTTTCTCTTGATACCTCTGGGACATGATTTCTGCTACACCATCCCAACCTCTGGAGGAGTAATTTCATAAATCAGCTCAGTTCCAACATAGCATCTATCCCACCAAATTTACATCTAACTAGGAAATGACTGCTCTGTGAGCATTTCCTCTGGGCTGAGGTGTGGAAGGTCACACACTAGATCCTTGCTGCTTAGAGTATTGATGCTAACAGATTAACTTTTACACAGAAATATTAACTTTGGCAGGCATAACCATAAATAAATATACAAACTTACTCCCCTAAAGCTTGGACACATCATCTCCTTCTTTCTCTGCATGTACCACCTCAGTCTCTAAGGAGAGGAAAGGGATTAAGTTCATAGTTAATTTTATTTTTTATTTTTATTTTTTTGTGGGGCAATGAGGGTTAAGTTACTTGCCCAGGGTCACATAGCCAGTAAGTGTCAAGTGTCTGAGGTCATATTTGAACTTAGGACCTCCTGAATCCAGGGCTGGTGCTTTATCCACTGCACCACCTAGTTGCCCCATGTTCATAGTTTAGATCAGTTCCTACAGAGCCCAATCTAAGTTATGAGTCCAAAACCCATTGTGGATTTGAGTCTCGGGTATTCTAGCTTTTTAGGGCTTTCCTGTTGGGCTGCTTGGCCACACCCTCCTACCTGCTATCCTGGCTCCAAGGTCACCATGGCCCATGAGGATCCCCTCCTGTACCTTAATCCAAGGAGGACAAGCAAACCACGACAGAAACACAAACCATCACCCTCCTTCCCCAGGCCCATTCCTCTCTGCTGGGATGAGAGAGGGTGAGTAGAGGAAAGTCCTTTCCCTCCTATCAGTTCAATTCATGGCATCCATGCTGTGGGTGAACTGTGATCTTCACCATCTCAATGCAGCAAATAAAAGCAGCCAAAAGAGAGGTGGAATTAAAAAAAAGTGGAAGAAAAAGAGCAACCAGCTCATATTGTCAATTTTAAAGATGTAGGCAGCCAATCCAAAGAGGCTACCCCCAGCCATGTAGGAGGATGTAGGGTAGCAGAGGCTTGTACATTAGGTAAACTGCTCATGCACTAACACTTCCTAAGGACATCTCTACGTTAGGTGAACATTCTCAGACAAACCCAGGTTATCGAAGTCCATGCAGTATGCATACGTGGCAATCTGGGGGGAGGGTGAAACAGCTGCAAAGAGGGGATCAGGAAAGGCTGCAGGGAAATGAAAGGGGCTTGAGCTGAGCAGGAATTGCAGGATTCTAATATGTGGAGGTGAGATTTATTGATTTATTAAATACTCACTCTGTGAAAGGCAATGTCCTGAACTCTGGAGTTACAAATATAAGCAAGACGGGGCAGCTAGATGGCACAGTGGTTAAAGCACCAGCTCTGGATTCAGGAGTACCTGAATTCAAATCTGGATTCAGACACTTGACACTTACTAGCTGTGTGACCCTGGGCAAGTCACTTAACCCTCATTGCCTGAACAAAAAACAAAAAACAAAACAAAACAAAAAAAAACCAAATATAAGCAGACAGGACAGGCCTGGTCTCTAGAAACTTCCATTCTAACGAGTTAAGACAATGTATAAAGGGGGTGCTGGGAAGAGGGGGAGAGAGGTAAAGAGGAAGGAGATAATACCTGCTCAGGGGCATGAGGAGAAGACGTCAACAAGTGGCTCGGAGGCCTGGTTCCTGGCCAGATGAGGCAGAAGACCCATCCGCTAGATCCAGGGTAAGGTCCTGGTTTCCAGTGGGGTAGAATTGGTGGGATGGTCGAAGTCTGGTGAAGTAAGAGGTAAAGTGGGAGTGGGGTGGGAAGAGAACACTAATGAATGGGAGAAACAGAAAGCTTCATGACGGTTACAAGGAATAGCAGACCCTTATAAAGGACCCCAGAGTTCTCCACAAGGGACGAGCACTTTGAAAAGCCTCAAGCACACAAAACTGGATGCAGTCCAGCATAGCCTGTCTTTGTATCAGCCCCGGGCCCTGCCAGAAGGTTTTTGGCTCTCAGAAAGGAGGGCAATCAGGGTTTCTTTGAAGGAAAAAAATGACAATAATTCTCCCGAAATTAAGTGCAAGGCTCAAAAAGTCAGAGGGCAGGCCTTAGGATGTTGAATGTGTCTGTGGAATTATGGTTAGACATATCCACTGGGATGGATTGAGGGTAGGGGGGGAGAAACAAAAGAACAATACAGCATCTAACCTAGAGGATCCAGTGGAATGGGGCAAGACACTTTGCAAGCGAATCCAGAGCAAGGCTTTGGGATGAGTAGGCCGTACAAGATGGATGTGGGCTAGAGAGTGAGTCAGCGACTAAGGGCAGTGCTTTCATCTTGGACGCTCTTGCCAACCACAATGTACACTGCACAGCGTTCTTGAGTTGCAGTGTTTACTCTACTGCACATGTTTTATTAATCAGTCTCCAAGACTTTACTCCTCTTGGGGAGGAGGAAGAGGAGGAAGGCCTTTGGAATTCCCACTAAACAGCTGTCCTCTCTCAGAGAGTGTGCAAATAAGGCAGCCACCCTGCTCCCTGGGATCATTATAAGGATGCCTTGAAGGCCAGCAGGCTTGGGCTTTGTGGCTTCCTGGCGTTTATTTTGTGACTCCCAGGGCCTTGACAGGGCTCTTAACCTTTTCTTTTCTATGCATAGCTTTGGCAATCTCATGAAGCCCTTTCTCTGAATAATGTTTTAAACAAAGAAAACAAAATACATGAGATTTATCTATCATCTGTCAGTCTATCTCTATCCATTATCTATCTATCTATCTATCTATCTATCTATCTATCTATCTATCTATCTATCTATCTATCTATCTATCTGTCTGTCTGTCTGTCTGTCTGTCTGTCTGTCTGTCTGTCTATGTGTCTGTCTTTCTATCTCTGTCTCTATCCTCTATCTAGCTATCTATCTATCTATCTGTCATCTTCTGTCTCTCTCTTTCCTGTCTATCTCTTTCCGTTATCTGTCTATTTGTCTGCCTGTGTCTGTCTGTCTATCATCTATCTATCATCTATCTAAGATTAAGAACTCTGATCTAGAATGTCGTTTCTTCTGTCTTTTGGTGTCATCAATGACATTTTTTTTTTTTTTTTTTAGTGAGGCAATTGGGGTTAAGTGACTTGCCCAGAATCACACAGCTAGTTAAGTATTAAGTGTCTGAGGCCGGATTTGAACTCAGGTACTCCTGACTCCAGGGCCGGTGCTCTATCCACTGCGCCATCTAGCTGCCCCAATGACATTTTCTTACACATGAATAACAATTCTTTCTCCCTCCAACAAATAATTGGATTTGCCTTTCTGGTAGCTATTAGGTATTATTTAGCTTAGAGAATTCCTCTCTACCAACTTAGTGAAATATATTAAGGAGAAATATCCCTGGCCAGCCATGGGCTTGAGTAAAATTACATGTGGCTGATGAACTATGAACCTCATCAAACAACTGAGCCTTTAAGTTGTAGGACAAGAAACCAGCTCTGAAGAAACTTTTTCTACCCATTAGGGCTCTGGTGCCTGGGTAATTCATTGGAAGGCTCAGAGGCACTGACCTGGGATGGGTATGGCTTTCCCCTTATTGAAGATCATAGAATTTGGACCTGAAGAGCATCTGGGATTCTTAACTTGTTAAAACAATGTATTTAGATAACTATATTTCAATATATTTTATTTCCTTTGTAATCCAAGGTGTTTTACCTTATGCATTTAAAAACATTATTCTGCCAAGAGGTCCATAGCCTTTTACCAGATGACCAGGAGGGGTCCATGACACACAAAAGCTTAGCCCCACCTTGACTCATAAAACGCACATGCCATTTATTTTTAGTAGTTAATTTGGCAGTTATGCAACAATTTTAATCTTTCTTTGGGTCTCCAGAACTTAGCACATTACCCAGTATGTAGTAAGCCTTGGAGAAATGCTTGTTGACTGAATGACTGACCCTCCTTAGGCCATTCTAACTTCTGGGGCCACTATCCTGGTGTCAGGAAGAAACTAAGATGCAGAAATGTGAATGCCATTGCTTGAATGTAGTAAGGAGCTAGAATTTGAACCCAGGTCTGATTCTAGATTCTGTACTCATCCTACTATGCCCACGAGATAGCCCACTTACAAATTCTTCCTGCTAAGGTTCCCCTACTCTACCTCTGACCTTCCATGACTGCTGCTGGCTGTAGATTCATTTCCTCACCTCCTCAGAGTCCAGAATTTCTCTTCCTCCCAATACTTTCAAGCTAATGATTTTCTCTTTTTCCCCACCACATCCCCCTTAAGAGCTGATGGATCTACAAGGGCCCAGCTGCCCCTATGTTCTTATACACAAACCTCTGTTCCCAGAAAACCCCATTCCAGTTGAGGGGTTATTTCCCAAATTCCTCCCTATGGTGAAAGGCTCTATTTCTCTAATACTGGGAGATCTGGCTTCTTTGCATCGGAAACATTGGGACTCTTTCCAAAGCCTTTGTGCTCAATTTTTCTTTTCTTTTTTTTCAGTTGTATCTGACTCTTCATGAACCCATGGACCATCCTCTTTATGGGGTTTTCTTTTTTTTAATTTAATTTTATTATTTTCCAGTTACATATTACATTTAAGGATAGTTTTTAACATTTGTTTACACTGGATTTTTAGTTCCAAATTTTTCTTTTCTCCCCCCTCCCTTCCCTCCCTCCTCCCCAAGACAGAAAGCAGTCTGATATAGGTTGTATATGTACAGTCCCATCAAACATATTTCTACATCAGTCATCTTGTGAAAGAAGAATCAGAGCACAAAGGAAAAACCTCAAACAAGAAGGAAAAAAAAAAACAGTCCCAAAGTAGAAACAGTATGATTCAATCTGCATTCATAACTCACAGTTCTTTTTTCTGGATGTTGAGAATATTTTCTATTACGAGTTCTTTAAAACTGTTTTGAATTGTTGCACTGCTGAGAAGAGCCAAATCTATCCCCACTGTTCATCACACAATGTTGCTGTTACTGTGTACAATATTCTCCTGGTTCTGCTCCTCTCAGTCAAGATCAGTTCATATCCTTCCAGGTTTCTCTGAACTCCTCCTGCTCATCATTTCTTACAGCACAATAGAATTCCATTACATTCATATACCACAATTTGTTTAGCCATTCCCCTATTGATGGGCATTCCCTCAATTTCCAATTCTTTGCCACCACAAAGAAAGTTGTTATAAATATTTTTGTACGTATGGGTCCTTTTTCCTTTTCTATGGTCTCTTTGGGATACAGACCTAGCAGTGGTACCACTGGGTCAAAGGGTATGAACAGTCCCATAGCCCTTTGGGAATAGTTCCAAATTGCTCTCCAGAATGGTTGGATCAGTTCACAGCTCCACCAACAATGCATTAGTATTCCAATTTTTTTATGGGGTTTTCTTGGCAAAGATACTCGAATGGTTTGCCATTAAGGCAGAGAGAGGTTAAGTGATTTGCCCAGGGTCACATAGTAAGTGTCTGAGGTCAGATTTGAATTCAGCTCTTCCCAACACCAACTGTAGTGCCATCTAGTTACCACATTCTCCCCTAGAACTACCACGCAAATATAGCTAGAAGCCTACTACTGTACTCCAATTTCCAGTAAGGAACTTTCCTCCAATTTATAATCTTAGAGACATGGCTTGGAGCACTAAAAGTTTAAGAGATTTGCCCAGGATAACACAGCCAGTCATGCTTCAAAGGTAGGATTTGAACCCAGGTCTTCCTAACACCAAAGCCAACTCTTAGTGTCACTATGCCTTTGCCTCTGGATTCAATGGTCGTGAAATTTCTTTTCTCTGATCTGTACACAAAAATCCATAGTTCTAGCACACTTGTGGGCAGATTGTGGGTATTTTTCAGCTCCTCTTTTCAATTAGGACAATGGGAGAGATCCTGTTATTCTCTGAGCCAGGTTGTATTAGGGACAATCAGGTCTTTGCCAGAGGTATTCTGACAGCACCTGCAGAGCCAGACCCCTGATTAGCAAGAATAACTCATGAAAATGAGAGGCTGGCAGTTGGCAGGCTGCCATGGGCTCCTGCCCCACCCAGAACTGCTTCTTCTCAGCTCCCACACAGTCTCTTCCACACCTCATGGTATATCCCAAGATCTTTGGCTCCCAGTGACTGCACAGTTTCTCCCAAGCTGAGGACATGCTTTGCATTGTGCCACTTACCCTAGGTGCAAAAAAGAATCCCAGTTATGGGCCTGGTTGTTCTTTCCAAGTTTTTAAAATTAAAGTTGCAACACTTTTGAGAGAATGACAGAATCACAAATCAAAAAGCATTCCTTCCAAGCTTAGTGTTATGCAAACGTCTATTTCTTTCACTCCTTATTTAAAAAAAAAAAAAACATTTCATTTTACTCAAATGAAGGTGTTAATGGGCTCTGAGGCTTTTCCGAGCTCATAACAGGATTTACTTCCATCCAGATCTTCGCTTTTTTTTTTTTTTGGCTTCAGTACTGAATAGATAAACACTCCTCTTTAAAAGAAAGTTCTCCAACTATTTTTGGAAGAACAATGCAATTTGGTCATCGACCAAGATGATTCCATGTCAAAGTTATTGCAGTTCCTCAGATATCAGGGGCTCACATTGGATAAATCAAGGCATAATATTGATTAGAAATATTCTCCTGGAGCCATGGCCACATGATAGACCATCGCTCTTGGAAGCAGCACTAGAAAGAGCACTAGATTTCAGAGTGAGTGCACATAGGCTTAAATGCCCCCCACTTACTACTTCAGTGCCCTTAGGCAGGTGGCAGATTCCTTAGGCCTCAGTATCTCACCTGTAAAATGGAGGAGCTGGACTAGATCACCTCCAAGGTCCCTTTAAGCTCTAAGTTTATGATATTCTGTATAAAAGACTTCTCTTTGCCTTTATTAAACCCAGGAGAGGCAGTGTGGCATTGCAGGTAGAGAGCCAGACTTGTAGTCAGGAAGATGCAGAACAGTCTTTTCTCTGCCATACTGGGCTAGGCAAGTAATGAGACCTTCCAGCGCCTTAGGCAATGCTTTAATGATATAAATTACTGTAGGGCTGCCAATCTGCTTTGGTAGAGAGAGTTTTTATTACTGAGGCTTACCTAGATCAGTGAAAGCACAAGACAAGCCCACCCCAAGGTGCCACCAATTAAACCTATTTCACTTGCTAGAATTGAAAACATCTCCTCTTTTTCTGACATGGTCTAAAAGACCAAAATAATAACTATTGGATCTTTTTTAGATATTGTTGCTTGAGGCATGTTTGGTTAAAAGCATAAATGGCTTTTCAAAATCTGGCCAAGAATGTTTCTTAGGGTAAAATAGCAATAGAAAATGAAAAAAAAAATCATGTCTTTGTGATTTACTTTCTCACTCCCACAATGACATTCTACATTGTCTTACTGTCTTTTGCTCTCTTAATAATTAACTGGCTATAATAGCAAGAAATTAAGGAATGCTTTATAGTAGGATACAGGCAAGAGGGAGGGAAAAGTAATCATATAAAGACTTATGAGATCTGAATTTTTTGGAATAGTCACTTCCATTTGGGGACCTAATTAAGTTTGAAAGGAAGACCTGTTCCAACTAGCCTGGTCTCTATCTTCTTTGGGTAGATGTGAGACCCTGAACTTGTGTTCAGAACATAACAACCCCATCCCATGCTTCCCAAAGCAGAAATGGAAGCTGGTTACTCTGTAGAGAGAAACACAATGGCTGATATGATGAGATGAAATAATGTCCCGGCCAGAGAGGGACATTGGGAAAAGTGTAAGCTAGAAATGAATACCTTAACAGTCATGGCTCATTAGATACTCTTAGGATATGTCAATGGACTAGGTTAAAAAAAATCTCATCTTTTTGCATCCTATACACTCATGCTCTCTCCCCACCCCATTAGCTCCTCAGATTTTATGTATCTTGAGAGAATAGTATCTTCTCCAGATTGTAACTCATAAGCCATCCCTAATGTGGACTTTAAAAAAAAAACTGGCATGATTAAACACTCTATAACATATGCATCCTAATGAAATACCAATGAATGTGACATCATAAAAATCAACAGCTTTTGAAAGACTTAATCACTCTAACACAATGACCAAACATTACTCAGGGGAGGGGGGCAGGGAGAGATCAGGCAAGGCTTTATGTAGAAAGTAGTACTTGAACCATCTCTGGAAGTGACGGATCCTATGAGGTATAAAGGCATGGAGATGGGAGGTTGAGATTGGATCTTCATCCAGATCTTACTCACTAACTCTGGCTGTTCCCCAGGCCCCTGTCCTGAGCCCTCTATTTTTCTTACATTACACTATTTTGTTTGGTAATCTCAGCTCCCATTGATTCAATTACCTCTATTCTGATGATTCCTCAGTCTACTTACTCAACCATAACCTCTCCCCTAATTTCCCTTCTCCTATCTCCAACTGCTATTTGATATTTTGAACCTGATGTCCCATAGATACTTTAAACTCAACGTATCCCAACCTGAATTCATCTCTTTTCCCTCTAAACATTCCCCTCTTCCTAATTTTTCTATTTAGTGTTGAGGGCGCCATCATCTTCCCAGTCCGGAGGCTCACAAGTGAGGTGCCATCCTCAGCTTCTCATTCTGGGTCACCACCCTTCCCCCGATCCAATCTGTGCCCAGTCCTTTTGATCTACCTGCATTAGATCTCTCATTACGCTGCCTTATGTCTTCTGACAGCACCACCATGCTGGTGCAGGCACTGAGACCACTGCAATACCTTTCCGGTTGGTAACCCTGTCTCAAGGCTCTCCACTATAGTCCATCTCTCAAGCTGATCTTCCTTATGTCCAAGGCTGACCATGTCACCTGCCCTTCTCCCTCACACTTATTCAATAAACTCCAGTGGCTCCCTGTCACCTATAGGATCAAATATCCTCTGTTTGGCAAAGCCATTCGTAAACCCTTCCCACCCTCTGTTCCAGTCTTCTTACACTCTACAATGTACTATGTGATCCCATGACCATGGTCTGCTGGCTGTTTCTCAGACAAGACACTCATTCTCTTGACTCTGCTGTCCACTATGCCTGGAATTTTCTCCCTCTCTCATCTCTACTTCCTGGCTTCTTTCAATTCTCTGCTAAAGTCCTTGCCTTCTACAAGAAGTCCTTCCTTATCTCCCTTAATGCTAATACACTCCCTCTGTAGATTATTGCCAGCAAATCCTTTCATGCATGTTGTTTGTTTGGACATAGTTGTCTGTATGCTTTCTCTCCCATTAGAAAGCAGGGTCTTCTCCCTCCCCTCCTTTTTTTTTTGTTTCCTGAGATCCCCAGCATTAAACACAGTGCCTAGCACTAAGTAGGGGCTTTAAAAATGTTCACTAACTGCCTCTTTGTGGCTTTAATTTCCAAGCCTCAGCCTCTTGCACAAACACAGCCATAGAAGTACTGTATGCTATCTATCTCAGCCACTGTGGTTCATCCAAGCTGAGGAGTTTATCCCCTAGGCAGTGAGACCCACTGGATGTCTTTGTACAAGGATAATGACATGATGAGATTGATGTTTTAGGAAGGTTTAAACTGGCAGCAGCAGGGTGTAGGAGAGAATGGAGAAAGAAAGATATAGCCCAGTTAGGAAGCCACCAAGAATCCAGGCATTCAGTGATGAGATCGTGGACTAGTGTGGTGATGTGGGGACTGGAGCCAATTAACTCTATCTGGTAAAAGCCCAATAGAATATGGGAGTGGAGGAGTTGAGGTCTCCTCCCTCCCCCTCCTCAATCAGGTTTGCAAGAAACATAACTTGAGAAAGATGGAATGTGGAAGAATATAAAGGCCATTGTTCTCTTTTTAATTCTCTGTTACTGGTCCTTTATTATATTACATTCTTAAGACAAAAACCACATGCATCCTTTTATAGTTTGGATGGGAGCTTCTTCTGTGGTTGACAGTCCCCAATCATACTGTTGGCTGGAGCCGTTGTCCCTCTCATCCCTCCCCCAGCCTGGCCAGGGTCCCATTCTGAACCTGATGACCAGAGTGCTTTCTGTTTTCCATTAGAGCAGACTCCTGTGAGAATTGACTCATGTGGTCTGACATAAAGCAGCACCTTACCAGGCTCAGGCGAGGAAATAGCATGAGAGAGCGGTCCAAGTCCATAATTCTGGCTGTGCTTACTCTGCAGATGACAGCTCAAGTCTTTGTCCTTTTGTGGTCATCTGATTCCTTTCCTGGCCTTCTTTACTTCTGGGGTCTTTGGAAAGCCTGGTTTGGCACCGGCTGTCGGAAGTACAAGCATGCCTTTGGTGGAGTTTGGACAACTCCACCTTAGGACTGTAACTGCCTCTTGTTTTAGCTGCTCCAGAAGCACAGGTTTGTGAATGTCATTCTGTTATGTTTAGGAAAGTGACTTGTAGGGCCCCAGTGCAATGGATTTCTAGTGACTAACTTGGAGAACTTTAGCATTTGTTAGAAACTGCTAATCCACCTGGTGGGGCAGAGCTGTAACTAGTAATTTTTAAACCCGGGACAAGTAGCAAACTGACTGTTCAAGACAGATTTAGTTATTGGGTCTGCAGGAGACCCTATACTCCAACCCCATAGTGGGAGCATGCCTCAAGGCTTTTGCTGGGTATGTTGCTTTTCCTGCGGGGTTGGGGGGCAGGGGTGGAGCTGGGGATGAGTTCATGTGAGCTGCAGTCACTGGGGGAAGGGGATAGAAAGAACATCATCTGGTGACTTCTTATTTTAAATTGTTCTTTATAAACTGCCGAAGGACTTACCATGTACTGTCAGCATCTTCCAGATTTTCATATTTCTATAACAGTGACTTGAAGTTATATGGCATTTTATGGCTATAAAACATTTTTAGACTGTCTTATTTCATTCTCATAACAATCCTGTAGAGGGGGAGGTGGGAAATAAGCTTTTATTAATGCCTGCTATATGCTATCCACTAAATGCTTCACAAATGTTATCTCACTTGGTCCTCACAACAACTCTGTAAGGCAAGTTCTATCATTATCTTCATTTTACAGTAGAGGATACTGAGGCAGACAAAAATTAAGTGACCCACCCATGGTTGTACAGCTAGGAAGAGCCTGAGGCTAGATTTAAACTCCTGATTCCAGGACCAGTGCTCTCTCTATCCACCTAGCTGATACTTAATATACAGGCTGGCATTGTTACTTAGTGGTTTCATGCATTATGGCTATAAAAGCAGATTGTAGACCCCCTGAAGGACAAGAAGTACCTCATATTTCTTCTGTGACTATCTTAACTTCCAACATAGGAATTAACGTGCAGAACATTACAGATAAGAATGGGGACTAGATCCCATTGAAACAGGGAGAAACCTTTTACCAATATAAATTAGCGCCTTTTCTGAAACTTAGAATCTCAGAGCATTGTCTAGCACCCTTAAAGGCTAAATAATTTGAGCAGAGTTACACATTAAGTAAATGTCAAAGGCAATATTTGAACTTAGATACTACTGTGTATAAGTAAAGCCATCTCTCATCTATACTGTGCTGCATATAGACACAATAAAACATGTCATAAGTGAAGTAATGGGGAGAGAAGTTATGATATGGCATTAAATAAATATAGTATTACATGTTACTATTTCTTAATAGTTCAAGTTAAAGTAGGATATAGAAGAATGTTTAAATTATACAAAATAAGATGAAGGCATCTAGGAGCTTCACATATTTAAGCTATCCACTTCTTCATTTAGTATAGATAAGTTAGAATTGGTTGTGTTATCTTGTTGAAAACATTTCATTTGGCAAGTAGGATGCTTTCAGAAAAAACCTGGGAAGGCTTATATGAACTGATGCAAAATGAAAAGAGCAGAACCAAGAGGACAATGTACACTATAACAGCAGTATTGAAATAACAGACTGTGAATGACTTAGCTATTCTCAGTAATACAATGATGCAAGACAATTCTGAAAGATTTATGATAGAAAATGCTATCTACATCCAGAGAAAGAACTGATGGAATCTGACTGCAGATTGAAGCATACTTTTTAAACTTTATTATTCTTGAGGATTTTTTGTTTGCATTTTATTTTGCAACATGGCTAATATAGAAATTTTGGCATGATTGTACATCTATAATCTATATCAAAGTACTTGCTTTCTCAAGGTGGGATGGGAAGAGAAGGACAGAGAGAATTTGAAACTCAAAATTTTTTTTGAATAATTTTTTTTTGGTGAGGCACTTGGGGTTAAGTGACTTGTCCAGGGTCACACAGCTAGTAAGTGTTAAATGTCTGAGGCCAGATTTGAACTCAGGTCCTCCTGAATCCAGGGCCAGTGCTCTATCCACTGCACCACTTAGCTGCCCATGAAACTCAAAATTTTTAAAAAATGAATGTTGGGGGCGGCTAGGTGGCGCAGTGGATAAAGCACCGGCCCTGGATTCAGGAGTTCCTGAGTTCAAATCCGGCCTCAGACACTTGACACTTACTGGCTGTGTGACCCTGGGCAAGTCACTTAACCCCATTGCCCCATAAAAAAAAAATGAATGTTAACAACTTTAGTTTACATGCAATTGAGAAAAAATAAAATGCAGATAAAATATATTTCATTTGGAAATTTGTTGTTATTCAATGAACATTTATTATGCACCAACTTACTGGAGGAACAGTGTGATGCTGGAAAGAGTACACTGGGTTTGGGATCAAAGAATCTGAATTTTAATTCAAATTCTACCTGTCAATTACGACTTCTACCTATGACTTATGACTTACTTAAGTAAGATACATTTAACTTCTCTGTGTCTTTGTTTCTTAATCTGAAAAGTGAGGTTGGACTTAAATGGCTTCTAAGGTCTTTTCAAGCACTAAGTCTTTGATCCTTTCTACAAGGCACTGAGAATGAAAGACAAAAAGAAAGCTTCAGTGCTTTCAAAGAACTTAATTTTCCTGGATTGTAACAAGAAATGAATGCATAGGAAATAAGATTTTCTGGAAATTTCAAAAAAATGTGCAAGATACAAACTTGGTCTATGGAAAGATTTATCTTTTTACATACAACTCCTATTTTTAATTTTCATATACAGAGCACACATTTGATGTTGGATTTCTTTTCAAAGAAACTCAAATAATATTTTGGTTTAAAACTATGTTGTTGAGCAAAAGTTTGGGAATAATGAGACCTGAAATGATAGGCTACAAAGTCACTTCTGTACAAATGATGTTTTTCCAGAAGAAGCTTAATAAGATCTGATTTATTGATATGACTTCCTAACCATAATCTTAGGGCACTATAGACTTGTGGTCATATGTTTTGCTTAACTCTTCTGATACTGCTGACACCAAGCCAAAGTTCTGCCTGTAATTATGCCTATTTTTAAAGAGATACTATTTTATTTGAACCTCTTCTAAGGTTCTCAAATGCCTCACTGTGGTGTGGAGATGTCCTGGCTTCTCAAAGGCTTTCAATCTCAAGTTAGTACATGCTCTAGAAAAACCTGGATTAAATTCAGAAAAGTTGATGGTGCAGGGCAGAGGATGGCTATCAAGTTCTGGTTTTGTTTGTTTTGCCATAGCAACCTATGAATCCAACATTAGGGGGTTAGAATCAACATCAAGTAAAATATATATACCTACTATCTATACTCACAGATATTCCAAAGTATTTTATTTGAAATGTTAAGAGCAAGAGAAAAAATATGGTTGAAAGAAACTAATGAAGATCAAACACCATCCTACCAAATTTCCAACAGCTGCCAAATAAGGAATTAGGTGAGTAGGTATGGGTTCTGCTGGATGCTTCTAATAGGCTGGTTAGTGAAGAGAGAAGGGGGATGTGGTGATTGAATTATTATTCTTTGGGTTGGTTCATCCTTATAGAGAGAGAAAGTGTAAGTCCTCAAAGAAGCAAGGAAGCCCAACATTGGGAGTGGTGGGTTTAATGCCTCTAGTCCCCTAGGTGACCTTGTATTAGTCATGGCTCTCTGGGCTATGTCTCATAGACCTAACCAAAGGGTGGTGCTCCCACTGGGCCTAATGTTTGGATCAGATACTGACCTCAGTGAAGCACCACTCTTAAATCAGTCCCCTTGAGCGTGGGGGCAAAATCAGAAAGGAGCCCTTTACTCATAAATTTCCCCATCAGACCTATTAGGCTGGGTGTGGTACATTCAGTTCCTCAGATGGAAACTAAATGCACTGTATGGGTCACTTCTTCAAAATTGCAAAATGGAACATCCTGCTCCTTGGGCACTCAAACTTAGAAACCATTCGAGAGGATTTCCATACATTTACTGTTGAATGTATAATTGGCTAGGTCTTGGCCTTTCTGGGGCACATTTTATACCATAAGCTATACACTTGGTGGGGTTTAGGTCATGGCTGGTTGAACAGTTAGCATCGTTTCATGTACAAATAACTGGTAAAAACTGTCTCTGTCTGGCTATTTTCCTTGTCATTACTCTTCATTTTTCCTACTCTTTCATCCTCAGATGTAGATTACCTTAGCCTACAACTATAAATCTAGCAAGAGTGTCGCCTGGCCTCAGAGTTGTTGATTGGGTTGTCACATTTGGCCTGGGCATCAGGGTGGGGTAGGCCTACATTAGATACAACTTAGGCAAAGAAGGAAGAATTCATCCGGCAAAATATCTGAGTAAAGCAATGAACTAACAGGGGAGATGTTTAACTTGGGAATGTATAAACAACCAAGCAACGGACTCTTCCAGCAATTGGCAGCAACGATGAGATTCCTGAGTCAGGACTGAACTCAGTTCAAACCTTCACGCTGTGCCCAACCACTTTTTATGTTCCCTTTTCTCAGGAGGTTCGTTATTAAGGTCAGCCAGATCTGACCCCTTCAAGATTACAGAATATATTTTGCAATTTAACAAAAGAGACACAAATGCTTTGAAAGCAAATTCAAGCCTAGTTCATTGTATAGAGCAGGGAGCCAGAGAAAGTGATGGGGGTTGAAGTAAGAAAAAGGGAGGCCTAGACTGAAAATTTTCTGGAGAGGCCTTGGAATACCCACCCAGTGGGGTGTAACAGGTGAGAGTGTGCATGGTGTTTCATGGCTGCTGCCGTCTTTGGCTAGAATTTAATTGGTTAACTTTGCAATAGTGTGTGTATGGTATAAATATAGTTGCATCAAGTAGCACCAGGTCATTCTATTTGTCTTATCTTCTAAAATCGCCATTGGCACGTTATGAACTCAATAATAGCTTACATTTATATATCGAATACTATGTGCCAGTTACTCTGTTAAGCACCCTTCATTAATTATTTCATGTGATCCTCACAACAACAACCTTGGGAGGTAGATACTATTACCATGCCCATTTTATAGATAAGGAAACTGAGGTAAAAAGTGGTCAAGTCATTTGCCCACAGCTAGATAGTGTCAGAGGCTATCTGAACTCAGTTCCTCCTGACCCCCGGCCCAGTGCTCTAACCACTGTACCACTCGGCCGCTAAATATGCAAATATGAAGTACAATGCATATAAAGCTCTGCTGTTACTTTGTTTAAACCTACTATAACCCAGGGCTTGTATCAAAAACAAGTAGACTTTCCAGGGTAGCCTAGAAACTAAAATTCTCTGTCTCACATTGCTCAAAGATCTCAGTTATTACTAGGGTTAACATCATGAAGCTTTTCTTCCCCACTTCAACCTAATGATAAAATTACCTACCATTAATAGGAAACATTCCCTGAAAGTACCGAAAAGCTCTTGAAACAGAATGAGGATTATTATAATAGGAGGCTTGTAAAGTGTCCTCATTTGTAAAATGAGTTCAAGTTGGATCAGGTTCCCTTTACTTTTAAATACTCTGATCCTAATATTCTCACAAATAGTCCACAGAGCTCATCAGGTTCTTATGGCCCTCTTGCCACAATCTTAGGCTAGGGTTATACAGGGCATTCTCTGATGCTGTGTGATTAAATATCAAATAGTCAGGAGCTAATGAGAACCATTATTTAACTAGAACAGGTCCAGTTTCCTAGTTCTATTGGAAGAAGTCATCTTGGGGTCAATTGCCAAGAAAATGGGCACTATGGAATCCCAGGATTTAGAGATGAAAGTGACCTCAGGAATAATCTAGCTGGAATCACAGAGTCCATATTATGTGTGTGCATGTGTGTATATACACACACACATATATGGTTTATGTATGTGTATATATCTGCATATATACATACAATATATAGTATAGTATATTGAGTATGTGTTATATGTGTAAGTATATATACTATATATTATGTGTGTGTGTGTATATATATAGTATAGTGGTATATTATGTCTTATTCAAAGGGCCTCTGGACCAATCCAAACAACAGTTCTCTGTAGAACATTCAGGATATGTGGCCACTACCTGAAGACCTTTGATGAAGGGAAACTCACCATCTCCTGAGGCATCAGCCCCATTGTGCCAGGTTTTCCTTCTATCAAGCTTAAATCTGTTCAGGGGCAGCCGGTGGTACAGCAGATAGAGTGGCAGGCCTGGAGTCAGGATCCTAAGTTAAAATCTGGCCTCGAATACTTTTTAGTTGTGTGACCCTGGGCAAGTCACTTAACTCTATCTGCCTCAGTTTCCTCATCTCTAAAATGAGCCAGAGAAGGAAATGACAAGCCACTACAGTATCTTTGCCAAGAAAATCCCATATAGCATCATGAAGAGTTAGACATAATTGAACATCAACAGCCCATTGATCTATAGTGGCATCTACCTTGCAGGGTTTGTTGTGAGAATCCAATGAATAATATTTGAAAGGTGCCTAGCACCTAGTAGGTGCTACATAAATACTTATCTCTTGCTTACCTTCTGCTCAACTCCCACCTTCACCACTGTCTTTTGCTTTCTGAGGCCAAGAAGGAGTCTAGTCCTTCTACACACAAACCCTTCAAATCCTTCAAATCCTCTTCCTATCTCTCTTCTTTCCTTAGCTGATGCGTGTTAGACATCTTCTCAAATTCTCTCATCTACCCCAGTGTCCTCCCTGTGATACTCTCCATGCTCATCAATGTTCTTTCTACAATGCAGTACCCAGAACTCCATATAACACTCCAGATATGGCCTGAGCAGGGCACGGATGGCAGGACTATTCAGCAAAGGTATTCCGGATGCCATGCCTCTCAGAGACACTTAAGATCCCAAGAGCTGTTTGGGCTGCTGTATTTATATTTGTGATGCATACTGAACTTGGAGCACTTTGCAGATGAGAAAATAGAAAGGCAAAGAAGTGAGGTCTCTTTTCCAAGGCTGTAGAGTGAGCAGAGTCAGGATTCGAACTCATGTTTTCTGACTTTAAATCTAGTTCTTATACCATACTACCATTAATATAAATGGTGGGATCAAGATGCTATATCATCTCTGCAGAAAATTCACTCAATAAATGGAGGAAAACTGACACAAAAAAGCTAAACATCAGGGAAAGCAGTGAACTTGTATTAAAACATTTGGTTATTGGGGCAGCTAGGTGCAGCAGTGGCTAAAGCACCAGCCCTGGATTCAGGAGGACCTGAGTTCAAATCCAGTCTCAGACACTTGACACTTACTAGATGACCCTGGGCAAGTCATTTAACCCTCATTGCCCCACCAAAAAAAGTTTGTTATTTAGGCCTTTCAGAAACAAATAGTATGCATTTGAATAAAAAGAAACAGATTTGTTGTTGAGTCATTTTTTAGTTATATCCAACCCTCTGTGACCTCATATTTGGGGGGGGGTTGGCAAAGATACTGTTATTGGTTGCCATTTCCTTCTCCAACTCATTTTACAGATGAGGAAACTGAGGTAAACAGAGTTAAATGACTTTCCCAGGGTCTCATAGCTGATAAGTGTCTGAAGCCAGATTTGAACTCACCAAGAAGACCCTTCCTGACTTCAGGTCCAGCACTCTATCTGCTGCACCACCTAGCTACCCTAAAAAGAAACAGAGGGATCAATGCAAATTACCTACCTAGATAGATGGCAATTCAAGGACAAGTGATTTTATGGATATAGGTCCATTTGGCTTGGTGAAATGAAAAACTTTTTAACAATTAGATGTGTTCCAGATTGGACTAGGCTGCCTGAGCAGGTAGTGAGTTTTCATTCACTTGAGGTCTTCTTACAAAGCCTGGTTGACTGTTTGTTAAGTATGTCTTAGTGGGGAGGAGGGGTTCCAACTCTGAAATTCTGTGATAGGGGCTGATGGTCACAAAGGAGAACAAAACAGGGTCATGATCATCAACTCACTCAAAGTTCATGGAATTGTTGATGACTAGTCGGCAGCAAAAACTTTGTTGGCAATTAGAATATGCGTTAGAATTCTTGTTATTTTAAAAATTCATCTGGAAAAACAAAAAATCAAGAATATCCAGGGAAATAATGAAAAAAATTCACAGGAAGGTGGGTTAGCGGTACCAAACCTGGAGCTTTACTATAAAGCGGCAGTCATCAAAACTATCTGGTACTGGCTGAAAAATAGAGTGGTAGATCAATGGAATAGGCTAGGCTCAGGAAATGCAGTAGTAAATCACACTAGTAATGTAGTGTTTGATAAACCCAAAGACTCCAGCTTCTGGGATAGGAACTCAGTATTTGACAAAAACTGCTGGGAAAACTGGAAGATAGTATGGCAGAAATTAGGCATAGACCAACATCTTACACCTTATACTAAAATAAGGTCAAAATGGATACATGATTTAGACATAAGAGGTGATACCATAGGTAAATTAGGAGAGAAAGGAATAGTGTACCTATCAGATCTTTGGAAAGGAAAACAGTTTTTGACCAAACAAGAGATAGAGTATATTATAAAATGCAAAATGGATGATTTTGATTATATTAAATTAAAAAAATTCTGTACAAACAGAAGCAATGCATCCAAAATTGGAAGGGAGGCAGAAAGCTGGGAAACAATTTTTGAGGCCAGTGCTTCTGATAAAGGCCTCATCTCTAAAATATATAGGGAATTAAATCAAATTTATAAGAATCCAAGTCATTCCCCAATTGAGAAATGGTCAAAGGATATGAACAGGCAGTTTTCTGATGAAGAAACCAAAGCTATCTATTCCCATATGAAAAAATGCTCTAAATCTCTAATGATTAGAGAGATGCAAATTAAAACAACTCTGAGGTACCACCTGACACCTATAAGATTGGCTAAAATGACAAAAAAGGAAGATAATAAATGTTGGAGAGGCTGTGGGAAAATTGGAACACTAATGCATTGTTGGTGGAGCTGTGAGCTGATCCAACCATTCTGGAGAGCAATTTGGAATTATGCCCAAAGGGCGATAAAGCTGTGCATACCCTTTGACCCAGCAATCCCACTTTTAGGTCTTTTGCCCAAAGAAATCATGGAAGGGGGAAAGGGACCCACATGTACAAAAATATTTATAGCTGCTCTTTACGTGGTAGCAAGGAATTGGAAGTTGAGGGGGTGCCCATCAACGGGGGAATGGCTGGACAAGTTGTGGTATATGAATACAATGGAGTACTATTGTGCTGTAAGAAATGATGAGCAGGAAGAGTTCAGAGAAACCTGGAGGGTCTTACGTGAGCTGATGATGAGTGAGATGAGCAGAACCAGAAGAACATTCTACACAGTATCATCAACAATGAGTGTTGACCTACTGTGATGGACTATATTCTTCTCACCAATGCAATGGTACAGAAGAGTTCCAGGGAACTCATGATAGAAGAGGATCTCCAAATCCAAGAAAAAAAAAAGAAAGAAAGAACTGTGGAGTATAGATGCTGATTGAACCATATTATTTCTTTTGTTTTGGGTGCTGTTGTTTTTTTTTTTCTATTTTGAGGTTTTGCATCACTGCTCTGATTCTTTCTCTTGTAACAGGATTAATGCAGAAATAGGATTAATGTTATTATGTATATATATATGTGTGTGTGTGTATATATATATCTATATGTATATGTATAGAGATATATAGATATAACCTATATCAGATTACCTGCTGTCTAGGGGAGGGGGGGAGGGAGGGGAGGGAGGGAGAAAAATCTGAAATTGTAAAGCATGTATAAACAAAAGTTGAGAACTATCTTTACATGTAACAGAAAAAATAAAATACCTCATACATTAAAAAAAAAAGAATTCTTGTTATTTTAGTCTTGTCCAACTCTTTACAACCCCATTTGGAGTTTTCTTAACAGACATACTGGAATGGTTTGTCATTTCCTTCTTTGGCTCATTTTACAGATCAGGAAACTGAGGCCAACAGGGTTAAGTGACTTGCCCAGGGTAACACAGCTAGTGTCTGAGCCCAGAGTTGAACTCAGGAAAATGAGTTTTCCTGACTCCAACAGGACTACTATTCCATCCACTGTTCCACCCAACTGCCATTAGAATTCTACTGTTTTGGGGGCAGCTAGGTGGCACAGTGGATAAAGCACCAGCCCTGGATTCAGGAGTACCTGAGTTCAAATCTGGCCTTAGACACTTGACACTTACTAGCTGTGTGATCCTGGGCAAGTCACTTAATCCCCATTGCCCCACAAAAAAACCAAAACCAAAACCAAACCAAAAAAACCCCCAGAATTCTACTGTTTTGTAAATTGTTCTAGGGCTTAGTTACAGTGGATCATCTTATCTTAATTTTCTTGATATTTGTCCTTTTATGGGAAGTATATGATGAATTTGACTCTTTGCATCAGTCCCACTTGAGGAATGCCTTTTATCTTTTCAAACTGAATGGGAGGTTGGAGGGGTTTCCCCTCACACATGTTATTTAGTTTGATCCTTCCCATAGATGGTCCTCTCCCTTTAATATATCCTGTTCTAGTGCCTTATTGTGGCATAGAAGTAATCCTGGGTTTCAGAAGCCTATACCAACAGATCATAGCCTCTGGTGACTCCTACTAGATAAGTATGGCTTGCTGATGGACAAAGTAGCTATGTGGGGAGGATCTGGTCATTAGAAGGTTTGGCCAATTGTGATATTTTTTCCCCTAGGCATACAGCTGATGAAAACATTTTTGAAGGTGTGGAAAGGTTATAGATTCATAGAGCTAGAGCCAAAATTATCTTAGAAGTCATCACATCCAATCCCTTCATTTTACAGATGAAGAAATTGAAGCACTGAGTGTTTAAATGACTTTCCCAAGGTCACACGACTAGTCAGTATCTAAGGACAGGATTTTAACCCATATCTTCCTGATTCCATTATCAGCAATATCCCATTGCCTCTCTAGCAGGTTTTGATCTGTATCTTCGGAGAGAATACCCACATAAATGACATTATTAAGAAGTCTCTGTGCCAGACTCGAAGCTACTTTCTGGGCCCACAATCCCTCAGTCTTCATTCCTCTCCGTTGTAGTTTGCTTTCCTGCTTAAATAAATGAGATCCAGATCTACACAGCTCTTTCTGAAGGAAAAAAAAAAACAACAAAAAAAAAAAACCCTTTCTTCAGCAATCTGGATCTAGTGCCTATTTGAAAACACATGGAAATGGAAGCAAGATGTTATGGTTTGGATGCTTTTATGGACTGAATTTGTGGTTTTGCTTATTCTACTCATCCTAGAACTGCATATGTGCTCCCCTACCAACCGAGACATAGTCTCACACTTCTAGCAGGCATCCATCCCCACAGTTCCCTCATTGGATAGTTCTCTGCTGAGCATGCTCCATAAGAATGATGAATCTTCCCTACCTCCTTTCTCCAACAGGGAACCAGATTGACCTTAGGGTGGAGTCCCAAGTTCTGTATTCCCTCACTTCTACTATCACTGACTCATTATGTGACCTCACACAGGGACAAGTAGAATTCAGTGTCGCTAGAGGGGATCATTTGGAGAGAATCTGGCTGCTGCTTCTGAGTGGAGAAGTATTTGTGGTAATTAGCTACAGACTTCTGCTATGGCCTTGAATATGTTAACTCTGTGCCTCTGAGGCTGAGGCCAAACAGACTCATACAATATGGAACTCAGCTAATCAAAGCCAGTATTTTTTTAAATGACACTCAAATAACACAATGAGAAAAGGGGATTTAAAAACAAGACATATTACAGCATATATCAATGGTTTCAGAGCTTAATATGGGACTTTTAAGGAGTAACATGAATTCAAATTTCTTTTTAAAAACTTTCCTGCTAAAATATAGAAATTATCTTTATATTTTTACTTCTCCAGTGCTTTCTACTTTCCTTGAATGAGGAAAAAATTATACTTTAGGTTCCTTTGCAGTGCTAGCTGTCATATATCTATCTGTTTGTCTTTTTATCTATCCATCTGTCCATCTATCTATCCATCTATCCATCATACACCCTATTATCTACCCATCTATCTAGATCTAGATCTACACATATAATTCTGTGCTGTACTTCATCTTGCCAGAATTCCAGAGAAATTTACCAATTATAGTGACAGATCACAGAAACATAGAGTTGGATAGGCCCTCATGTCCAACCCATACATGGCAGATGAATATCTCTACAATAGTCTCAACAAGAGGTTATGCAGCCTTTGCTTAAAGAGCTCCAGTGAGGAGAATCTAGTACTTTCCAAGGAAGCCCATTTCACTTTGGGATAATTTAAATTGTTTGGGAGTTTTTGTTTATGTTGAGTGGAAATCTGCATCTTTACCATTTCTACCCTTTATTTCTAGTTCTGCCCTCTGGGGCCCATCAGAACAAGTCTATTCCTCCTTTCAGCAGAGGGTGTTTATGTCCCCTCCAAGTCCTCTCTTCCTTAGGCTAAATATTCATAGTTCCTTCAAATTATCCTTGTATGGCCTAGTCTCCAGGCCTCTCATGACTGTGATTGCTCTCATTTGGATATTCTGGATTATCAGTGTCCTCCCTAAAATCCAATACCCAGACCTGAAAATTATCACACAGATATGATCTGTATAGTGGAGACCATCACCTCTCACTGTAATCTAAGATTGCTTTCTCCTTCTTTCTCTCTCTCTCTCTCTCTCTCTCTCTCTCTCTCTCTCTCTCTCTGTATGTCTGTCTGTCTCTGTCTCTTTCTCTGACTTGATCTGTATATCTATCTGTCTGTCTGTCTGTCTAACTTCTATGTGACACTGGTGACACTGTTGACTCACTGAACTTTCAGTTCATCAAAGCCTTCAGGTCTTTTTCAGAGGTACTGGATGCCTACTTATGATTTCCCCATCATGTATTTTATAACATTCATTATCTGAACCTTAGTTTAAGACTTTTTTAAAATTCTTGGATCTTCAGGAAATTGTGTTCTCATAAAATCTCAGGCCTGAGGCCCTTTTTCATACGGATGCATCTTTTTATGGGAAATAAAAGAAGCAATGGTAAATGAACTATCGGCCAGAATAAGATGGCCAAGGGAGATTCAATCCTTTTTTTCTACAACAAGCTTATCATCCAACTTGACTTAGACATTATTTTCACCAGTAAAGTGAATTGTCATATTTCCATCATTTGATTCCACTCAATTCAGTTCAGGTCAGTTCAATTTAAATGGCCTTCCATTGCACAAAGCAAGAAGAACTTTTCTTTCCAATTGGAAGAAACAAAAGGGTGTCAAAAGATTTCCATGAAGCTGATGAAGCAGTTTTCCATTGTGGTTGGCCAAAGATGAGCTTCAATGTGGTTCAATGTGGTAAATAAGTAACTTTCTTTTTCTCTGTCTTCAGGTACTGTCTGTGGGCCAGCATGTTAATTATAACAAACCCTACGTAAGACAAATAGGAAACACTGAAAATTTGGTTTCCATTGCATTGTATCCATATGTTTTTTCTACCTTGATTATCTTCTTATTGGGGAAGTACATGGGTCATATTCCATTTCTTTCTTTTTTTCCCTCTTTCTATTCCCTACAACACATTTCCTTAATATTGGTAAGAAAACATGGAGACATCTCAAATGCCAAAGGTGATGTCACGACCATGCAGGACTAGGTATACCATCTAGGTATTTCAGAAGGAACAACTAAGAGGCAAATATGCCAAAATAAACCTCATATGGGATGAATACCTTATTTTGAAATGAATTAGTGTCAGTTTCATCCAGAATAATGTGAAGAATAAAAATCAAGCTATAGAAAGAGGAGTGAATGAACTAGGTATGTTTAGCCTGGAAAAAAGAAATACTCAGAGGAACATAATAACTGTCTTCAAAGACCATCATGTGTGGGGAAGCTAGGTGGCACAGTGGATAGAGCACCAGCCCTGGAGTCAGGAGGACCTGAGTTCAAATCTGACCTCAGACACATGACACTTACTAGCTGTATGACCCTGGGCAAGTCACTTAACCCCAATTGCCCTGAAAAAAAAAGACTGTTATGTGTAAGAGGGAATACATGTGTTCTGCTTGGCCCTGCAGGGCAGAACCAGGGACAATAAGTGGCGATTATAAGGAGACAAAGTCAGGCTTGAAGTAGAATGAATACTGGACTTGCAGTCATAAAGTACTTGGTATTTAAAAATGCTACCATTGATACATATAAATTGAATGATCATGGACAAGTCATTTAATCTCACAATCTATTTCCATATACATCATGTATATATATATTATATACATATATATGTGTGTATGTATATGTGTGTGTGTATGTGTATGTATTACCTGTAATACTTAATTCACTGGGCTATTTTCAAGCTCAAAAAAGGCAACGTAGTCAAATATTTTACTCACCTCACAACACTATAGGAGAAACAGCTTGGCATAGTGCATAGAGAATTGGCTTTATCATCAAGAAAACATGGATTTAAGTCCTGTTTTCTAGCTCTATTACAATAGGCAGTTCAGTTTCCACCTCAGTGCCCAAAGCCAACTCTCTATGACTTCAGGATGTAGAACAGCTGCTGATCCAGATAGAACGTAAACTCCCTGAGGGCAAAGACTTTCACTTTTCTCTTTCTATGCCAAAAGCCACACTGGTGAACTCCCAAAGGGATGAAGTCATAGGTCTAGAGAAAAGAAAACCATTCTATAAGAGCTGGTTATTAATATTGTTATTTTTTAAAATCCCTAATAATCAGAGACATTCAACTTATAGAATGGGTTGCCTTGGGAGGTACGGGCTTCCCCAGCTTTATCAGAGTATAAATGATTCTGGTTTAGATTAGAGTAAATGGGCTCTGAGGTCTCTCCCAACATTGAGATTCTATGATTTCATGACTTAAAATGGTAAGTAACCCTGAGCCAGGAAAAGACATCTGTGGGCCCTAGATAATACAGATGTAGAGGCATATTAAAATCATACATGGTTATTCACATTCTCTAATTTTCTTTCATTGTTGTTGTTGTTTTAAAAATTTTTTTACTGATGACTTTTTTTTTTACATCACCATAGTTTCCCTTGGCATAACTTTTCCTATCTTTCCCAGAAAGCCATCTCATATAACAAAGAGTATTTTTAAAGCCAAAAGGAAAGGAAAGGAAAGAAGGAAGGAAGGAAGGAAGGAAGGAAGGAAGGAAGGAAGGAAGGAAGGAAGGAAGGAAGGAAGGAAGGAAGGAAGGAAGGAAGAAAGAAAATCAACATAATTGATCAGTACATCAAAAAAAATCTGAAAATATATGTAGCCAATTCTGATCTCTCTCCTGAGCTCCAATCCAGAGTCACTATCTTTTGGGCATCTCAAATTCTATACCCTGTAGGCATCTCAAGCAGAACTCATTATCTTCTCTTACATGCCCCCACCTCAACCCCTCCAAACCCATCCTTCTTCCCAATTCCTATTACAGTGGTGGACGTCATAATTTTCCTAGGCATCCAGGCTTGCAACTTCAGTGTCATCCTCAACTGTTCACTTTAACTCACCCTGCACAATCTTGACACTGTTGTCAAGTCTTGATGTTTTAAAGATTTACAATATCTCTTGTATATGTCTCTTTCTATCCCTTCACATAGCTGACACCCTCATATGAAGACACACAATAGCCTTCTATCTACCTGGCTTCATTGCTTTGGGTCTCTCCCCATTCCAATCTATTCTCCACTCAGATGCCAACAAAATCTTCCTAAAGCATTGGTCTGACCATGTTGTTCCCTACCAGTAAAATCCCGTGGCTTTTTCTTACCCCCAGAATCTAATGTAAAACTCTCTTTTTTGGTCTTTAAAGGACTTCTTCACAGACTGGCACTTCCTACCTTTCCCTTTTCAGATCATTCTCTATGCCTAGAATACCCTCCCGCATCACTTCTACCCCATGGATCTCTTGCCTTCTTTCCTTTAAGACTCAGCTCAACTTTCACTTTTTATAAGAGCTCTTTCCTGATTCTCCTCACTGCTCCTGCCTTCCCTCTGAGATTGTCTTCTATCTACATTGCACATATTCTATGTACATAGCTACATACATGTTGTCTTCCCCATTGGAATGTAAGCTCCTTGAGGAAAAGGACCACATTTTGCTATGATGGCCCAGGAAATAGAGAACTGGGCTAAAGAACTATAAAACTGTGCCTACCCTTTGACACAGAAATACCACTACTAGGTCAGTTTCCCAAAGAGGTTTTGAGAAGTAGGGGGGCGGAGGACCTATTTGTACAAAAATATTTATAGCTGTTCTTTTTGTGGTGGTAAAGAACTGGAAATTAAGGGAATGCCCATCAACTGGAGAATGGCTAACCAAGTTGTAGTGTATGTTTGTACTAGAAGATTATTGTGGTAGAAGAAATAACAAGCAGACAAATTTCAGAAAAACATGGAAAGACTTAGATGAACTGATACGAAGTAAAATGAGCAGAACCAGGAGAACATTGTACATAATAAAAGAAATATTGTCCAATGATCAATTCTGAATGACTTCGCTATTTTCAGCAATCCCAAAGGACTCATGATGAAAAATGCTATCCACCTCCAGAGAAAGAACTGATGGAGTCTGAATACAGACTGAAGTATGTTCTTCCTTCCTTCCTTCCTTCCTTCCTTCCTTCCTTCCTTCCTTCCTTCCTTCCTTCCTTCCTTCCTTCCTTCCTTCCTTCCTCCCTCCCTCCCTCCCTCCCCCTCCCTCTTTCCCACTCTCCTTTCTCTTTCTTCTTTCTTTTCTTTCTTTCTTTCTTTCTTTCTTTCTTTCTTTCTTTCTTTCTTTCTTTCTTTCTTTCTTTCTCTCTCTCTCTCTCTCTCTCTCTTCCCTTCTTTTTTCCACAAAATGACTAATATGGAAATGTTTTACATGATTTCACATTTATAACCTCTATCAGATTGCTTACCATCTCAGGGGGGAGGGAGGGGAAGAAGGGAAAGAGGGAGGGACCAAATTTGGAATTTAAAACTCTAAAAAAGAATGTTAATTGTTTTTTTTTTTAAATAGAGCACTGGGCCTGGAAGTGAGAAAGACTGGTTCAAATTTGGCCTCAGACTCTTACTAGCTTTGTGACCCTGGGTAAGTCACTTAACTTCTATTTGCCTTAGTTTCCTCATCTGTAAATTGGAGATTATAATAATAGTACTTATTTATCTCCCAGTGTTGTTTTAAGGATCAAACAAGATAATATTTGTAAATAAATTAGCACCATGCTTGGTACATAGTAGAAACTTAACAAATGATTATTCCTTTTCCTTCCCTTTGTATTATCAATACTTAATTAGAATGCCTGGCATTTGGTCAGCATTAATCTACAATAGTAAGTATTTAATAAATGGTTGTTGACTTAGAGTTTACCATCTAACCACTTCACAACCAGTCCCCTTGCTACCTTTCCAGTCTTATACTTTACTTCCTTCCATACAGTCTACAACCTAGCTACATAGGACTCACTCTGTGCTCCTCCTGCAAGGCAGTTCTTCACCTCCCATTTCTGTGCTTTTGCATTCCATACCTGGAATGTTCTCCTTTCTACTTCTGACTCCTAACTTCCCTGGATTCCTCTAAGACACAGCTCAAATCCCATTCTCTATAGAAGAGTCCCTATCCATACCTTTCCCAGTGTCTCCCCTCTAATCTTCCATCCACAGCATATATATATATATAATTTCCATGTGTGTTCCCTCCCTCCCCCCATTAAAATGTGAGATCCTTGAGGGAAGGAACCATATTTGTGCCTTTTTTTTCTTGTATACCTAGTGCTTGGCACAGTGACTAGAACATAAATGCATAATATATGCATATTAACTCACAGCTTACAGGTGCAATTGCAACATAAATACCAAGAGGCCATAAAAATTTGACTTTTCTAGTCTTGAAAATGTGCATTTATTCCAAAGATATCCCCCCAAAAAGAAAAAGACCTATCTGTATAAAAATATTTATAGCAGTTCTCTTTGTGGTGGCTAAGAATTGGAAATCAAAGGAATGCCCATTAATTAGGAAACGGCTAAAGAAACTGTGGCATATAATTGTGATGGAATATTATTGTGCTACAAGAAATAGCAAGCAGAATGATTTCTGAAAAGCCTGGAAAGACTTGTACAAACTGATGTATAGTGAAGTGAGCAGAACCAAGAGAACGTTGTGCATAGAGACAGCAATATTGTTCGATGAAGAACTGTGAATGACATCACTATTCTCAACAATACAATAATACAAGACAATCCCAAAGGACTATTGTTGCAACATACTATCCATCTCCAAAGAAAAAACTGATATTGAAGGAACACAGACTGAAGCATGCTGTTTTTCACTTTCTTTAATTTTTTCTTTTATTCATGTTTTCTTGTGCAAAATGACTAATATGGTAAGGTTTTACATAATCATATATAGATAATCCATATCTTATTTCTTACTGCCTCAGGAGTGGGGAAGAGAGGGAGGGAAGGAGGGATAAAAATTGGAACTCAAAACTATAAATAAAAATGTTTATTATTTTTTAAAAAAAAGAAAATGTGCATTTATAAGAAGCCATATTAGAAAGGTCTCCTTGCTTTTCTCTGCTTTCTGTTATACCTTAGCTGCCTGTCTATCTTGTCTATCTCTAGGATCAGCTCTGCCCACATGGAAGTGATTTATTTTTATGTGGATCTTTGCCAGCACCAAGATCATTTTGAAAGAAATTCAGGTCAAAATGGCAAGTATCAGTCTCCTGACTCAGTATCCTGATCAATAAATCTCCCAGAAGAAGACTGCATGGACAGTATTTTTTACCCAATTTTAATACAATTTATACCTTTTGATAGGATACAGAAATATGCATGGGCCCAGTGATTGGTAGTGAAAGGCAGCTTTGAAGAGTTCTGTGTATCAGGAAAAGATCAGACACTGGCATTTCTTATATAAAATCGATCGTATATATTTTAAGTCCCAATTTTAAAATGAGCCCTAAGTTTTAGATGAGGAACACTAGGGGAAAAAACCTCAACTAATTCTATACATCTATCACATATCAATAAAAAGACTGCTCTGTTCCCCATCTCCACTGAGGAAACACTGGAAACAATCTAACAAGTTGCTCCTCCTCCTCCTCTGCCTTCTTATTCTTCTTTTACAAAATTGTTTAAAATAAAGAATTTTAGTTTTGGAAGCAGAAGGAAGGATTTTTAAGCCTATTCATTTCATTAAATGAATGACTTTGAGTAGCTAATATTACTATTATAAGGCATAGGGAATCTTTTTTTTTTTTTTAATAAGTCAAAGGTGAGTTGAATGAGTTTCAGGAATGGACAAGAGGCAGAAAGATTATAATATTGGATGTTTAAAATTTGCATTTTATTTTAGTTTCCTTTTTCTTTCTTTCTTTCTTTTTTGCAGGGCAATGAGGGTTAAGTGACTTGCCCAGGGTCACACAGCTATAGTAAGTGTCAAGTGTCTGAGACCAGATTTGAACTCAGGTCCTTCTGAGTCCAGGGCCAGTGCTTTATCCACTGTGCCATGTAGCTGCCCCCACTTTAAGCATTTTAAATACATTCCTTTATTTGAATATTGCAATGGCCCTTGGAAGTACGTTTTTGTTTTGGGGACAGTAACTTCATTGTTTTGCAGGAAAATCCCAATTAGAAAAGTCCTCTTAATACAGACTGTCACCTTCTCTCTATATAATTTATTGCCCAAGGCACAGAAAGGCTTGGTGAATTGCTTAGGGTCATATGGCCAATGTATATAAGAAGCAGGATTTGATCCCAAGCCTTCCTACCACTGAATCTGTCTCTAACCACTCTAAAATCCTGTCACTCTTTTTTTTTCTTTTTCTTTTTTCTTTTTTCTTTTTTTTTTTTTTTAGTGAGGCAATTGGGGTTAAGTGACTTGCCCCAGGGTCACACAGCTAGTAAGTGTTAAGTGTCTGAGGCTGGATTTGAACTCAGGTACTCCTGACTCCAGGGCCAGTGCTCTATCCACTGTGCCATCTAGCTGCCCCCCTGTCACTCTTAATAGAAGTACCACTGATATTGTTATCTCCACAATACAGATGAGAAAAGTGAATTATCAGAGACATTAAGTGAATATCCCAGGAGTACCTGGCTAAGAACTGTCAGAGGCAGGATTTGAACCCAAATCTTTCCTGATTTCAAGTCTACATTTGTAGCCACAATACCTTGCTACGTCCCTAGAAGAAAACAACAACAAAAAATTTGAAAACAAGAATTAGGAAAAGAATGATGAATAAAGAAAATAGAAAGGATGGTGAATAAAGGGAAAAGAAAGGAAGAGATGTGTTTCACTGGCAGCTGGGCTGGGCTGGCATTATATTTTTAGGCTCTTCTATCCAGAGCCCTTTAGGACTCTTTTTCTACAAACAAAGGTTCTAGCCATGGTATAAACTAGTGATGCAGCAGTGACAGGTGGTATCTCATCTTACACCAATGGCTATCTACTCTATAGCTGCGTTGATGGAAAAGTCTTGTGTCTTTTGCTCTATATGTATCATCACTTGCTTCTATCAATTTTTCTAAAAGGTACAGATGATAGCTGAGAAATTATAGCTTTTAGTCCATCAGCTCTGACTTGCCAATGGATGTCTGAAAATAGTGTCAAAGCCATTTTAACAGCTCTTTGGAGATCTTCCACCCTTTAGCAGACACCATGAATAACAAATAGAACCTGATAATTGGGCCAAGCAATTTCTTACATCGTAAAATTGAATTGGAAGCTTTACACTAGGAAAAGTTAAAAACTATGTTAGCCAAGGAACAAATAAAGTCCTGATCCTTATTCTCAAAGTCTATAAAAGAATAGCCTCACCAATCACTCAGCAGACATTTATTAAACATTCCCTGTTTTTTCAGAACTCTCTACTAAGTGTTAGAAGAGATCTAGGTTTGACAAGACACCGAATTATAGAGAGCCTCAGATGCCAGGCAAAGGCATTTGAACCTTATTAAGAAGGCAGTAGGAAGCTATTGAAAGTTTTTGAGCAGAAGATCCCAATGTACTGCTCTTTGAGCAGAAGATCCCAATGTAGTGTGAAGGATAGATTAGAGAGGGAGAAGGGTAGAGGTGAAAAACCTCTCTTAATAATTATCTCTTGGCTCCATTCCCTTTTTTTTTTCACTCATACCCTCATTCAGGCCTTCTTAATATCTTGAAGTAATGAACTATTGTTCTGAATCCTTAGTTGTTTGCCCTGATTCCAGGAGCTCCCTCCTTCAATACATCTTCTGTGGTTGCCAAATTTACCTTCTCAGGGCATTATCTGACTATGTCACCTTTTACCCCTCCACTCAAGAATTTTCAATGGCTTCTTGTTGCCACTAGGCTAAAACAAAATTCCTCACGATCTGGCTTTAGCCAAGCTCGCCAAACTAATTTTACATCATACCCCTCCATGCACTCTGAGTTTCAGACAAACTAGCCTGCCAGCTGTTCCCTAAATTTTATTCTCCATCTCCCTTCATGTATTTGCAATAACAACCTGAGGCTGATTCATGATGCCCTTTAATGAAGAGCATATGTTTTCCTGAACCACTTCCCACTTCAGTGCCCAGGACTCACATCTAGTGTGCCATTTTTACTTGGCCCCATATCATCTGATACAAGGTTCTATTCAATTCAAGTGTAGAAGGTATGATTAAGGGAAAAAAAACGGTGTGGAGGATAACTTCCTTTCCCTCAATATTCAGAGCTGAGAGGCCATCATTCATTGGGAGAAATTCTCTAAGCTATGTTTCTGAGAAGGCTGTATGCCTAATTGTAGGTAGTGATGCCACCAGATGAGGACTTGGATGAGGTTGGTGGGGTAGATTCTACTCAAGAAGAGGCTTAACATTCAGGACAGACAGGGAGTGGTGCAAATGGGAGAAAGAAAGAGAAGCACAACTTTGCAGAGAGCAAAGTGTGGAAGATTTACCTATCCACAACTTCCCAATGAACCCTTCCCTTTTCCCATCAGCTGCCCTCCTTCCTTTGATTCTAAAATTCTGACTCATAGGTCATCCTATGAATTGGATGGTCTTAGAGGTCATTAGTACAAACCCTTCATGGGAAGATGATGAAATTGAAGCCCAGGGGAGAGATGACTAGCTCACAACCACACTGGCAGTAAACATCAGAGAAGGGATAAAAGATAATTTAGAACTTCTTCATAGGCTCTTCAGTAGAGTTGACATCTTTTTCAGCGTGGGGAGGAGGCATGATGCATTTCCCTGATTCCTCTTGTTGTACAAAGTTGAGAATGAGAGAGGCTAAGTGTGGGAAAATCAATCCAACAACAAATCAGGAGAATCCCCTGCTTTCCCCTATGTATGCCTCCCTGGGCTATGCTATGGGGATCTCAGAATCATAAGAACTAGAAGTAAAAGGGACCTTAGACATGCATAGCCTAGTCCAAACCCCTCATTTTACAAATGAGGGAACTGAAATCAAGAGAAGAGACTTGGACAAGACCACACAGGCAATAACAGTAGGGATAAGATAATCAATTTAGACCCCTCCTTTGTCTGGGAGACTTCAGATTGCCTAGCCCATAAGACAAGCCTCAGGCATGGGGAGTGGTAGCAAATTTGACTTTGAATTTGGAAGAATTTGGTTTGACTTATGGTATTGTTGCCTACAACTGACATAGAGAATTTTTATAAAGAGACCAACATTTATGAGTCAGGGACTTAGGAAAAGTTTGATGACCTTCTTTTTTAAAATCTGTATTTGACTAAATTGTGAGTTGCTGTGGGGAAGCAAAGCAAAGAAACAGTTAGGTTCCCTTTGCCAACTTTAAGATTCTGCCAGATGCAGGTATTCTATTGTGAGAGATGGAACTGTTACCTCCTTTTTATCTCGTCAGACACCATTCTTTTAAGTTAGGCTTTCAGGCTCTGTCTAGCCCAGACTCTAGGAATATGCCTACACAGGCAAGGTAGAGTAGAAGGTTGAGTTAATTATCTAAACTATCTTGGGTCAAAGTTCTGCAGGCCCATTTGAGCCCATTTGTCTATGTGTCCCAAATCACATCCAACTAACGGATTGTTGTATCTCCCTTCTATGATAAGTAGAAGCTGAGGAAAAATGATCTTCTCCCCAATAGATTTCTAAGGCTATACTAAAGCTCTATTTCCCTTCTCTTCTCTGCTCTCTCCTTTAATTCTTGGTTTCCAAGCTAATGAAACCATTAACTGTTATCCTATTTCTCACCTCCCCTTCTCTGCTAACCTCCTTGAGAAAAGTCTATACTGGGTGCCTATATTTCCTCTCCTCTCCCTCTCTTCTAAACCCCCTGCATTCAACTGAAACTGCCTTCTCCAAAGGGACAATGATCTCTTAATTGCTAGAGTAAATATCCTTTTCTTCATTTCTGCAACATTTGATACTATTGATCATTCTTTTCTGGATACTTCTCCTAAGGTTTTCAGGGAACTTCTTTCTTCTGGTTCTCCTCTTTTCTAACTGCTCATTCTCAGTCTGGGTGTTCATCCATGTAACACTCTTAATCCTAGGTGTCCTCTGAGTTTCAGTACTGACTCCTATTTTCTTTTCACTCTGTGCTTTCTCCCTTTGGTGATCTCATTAGCTCCCATAGTTCTAGTTCTTATTCCTATAATTGCATCCAACCATTGTCTCTCTGTTCAGTGATAGTCATACAACTCCAATCATCCCTTCAACATCTAAGGTTGATGTACTGTTTAGCATAGAAATCTCAAACTCAATATGCCTAAAATAGAAATTATTATTTTCCCCCAAATTCTCCTCCTTTCTGAACTTTCCTACTAATGTCAAGGGCACCATAATTCCCCCAGTCAATCAGGCTTACAACTTCAATGTTATCCTTAGATCCTCATTCTTCCCTCCATCCCCCACCCCATATCCATTCTATTGTCAAATAGAAGCAGATAGGATTTTCCTTCAAAGTTCCTTTGTAGTTAATTTGGATGTTTGTAATAGTCAAAATGAGTTAGTCCCTCAAAGTTGTTCTTAAAACAATATTACCATTACTATAAATACAGATATAGATAGAGAAGGTGCCAGTTTGCATTAAGTTTGAAAGATGAGGTGAGCACTCATATATATGAAATTATAGATCCTTAAATTTAAAAAATTTAAATATTCTATATCAATCTCACAAAGTCATTGCTTTCCTCCTCTATATCAATGCTCCTAAATTATTGCCATCTTTTCCCGCATCAGCTAGGTTAGGGTTTTGTGTTCCTTGTTCCTTCTATTCTGCCTTTTGTTGACAAGTTAATGGGTACACATGGAAACAATGCCCAAGTTAGAGAATGACAGAGTATCAGATCTTGAAGAGATTCAGCCCAGGGGTTCTTAATATGGGGATCATGAACATGTTTTTTAGAATGTTTTGATAATAATATTTTGAAACAATTGGTTTTCTTTGTAATCCTATGTATTTTGTTTATTCATTTAAAAACATGTTTCTGAGAACCTCCACTTTGGGAGAGGACCCAGACTAAGCATTCCTCAATTCTCCAAAGTTGGCTCCCATGCTCCCTTGAGCTGGTATCTCCTTTTCTACCCCCCATCCCTACTTCTCAGCTCCGTTTTTACATCTTATCTTTCCACATTTTAATGTAAATAGCCACCATCTATCCATTTACAAATTCTTTCAGTAATGATGAAGTTCTAACTGTAAGTCTAATATGGTGTTAACCACCTACCAATGAAGACTGGCTCCCAAAGACTGGCATGATAGTTTCTTTTCATTTCAAGTACCCTGGGTATTTGTCTACAGTTAACTATCAGGTTGATCATAAGCCGGAGGTACATGTTGGCTGCATAGAGTCCCCAGTTGACATTATCATGGAGGCATAAGGATCACAGCATTTAAACTGGGTCTCTGACCCAGGGCTTTCACTTTGGACTTAGAGATCTCACAAACTCAGACTCAGAATATTAGAGCTAGAGGGAACTTCTAAGACTCTCTGGTACAACCCTTTCTCTCATTTTACACAGGAAGAAGCTGAAGCCCAGAGAAAGAAAACTACTCATTAAGTGTTACACAATGAGGAAAGGAACAAATATTTATGTAGTGCCTACTACATGCCAAGTTCTATTCATTGTGGCATTTAGCTGCCTCTAACTGTACTGAATGGCAGCTCTAGAAATTAAACTCAGACCTTCCAACTTCCAGGTCAGTATTCCTTCCATTGGGCCATAGGATAAAAAAAGTAGATCTGAAATTGCTCCTTATGGGTTAACTTCTGTTAGGCCCTTGTAGGCTCCCTCTGGAGTAACATTCAAATAGTCCCCATCCTCCCTTTGTTTATCTCCAAGTCTCCAAAGTGGAGTAGGTTTGTGAGAGAGAGAGAGAGATAATCAGAGAAAACTTCATTGGGCAGAAGTAGGGGTAGAAGTTATATATAGTTCAGTAGCAAACCACAATAAAGTTTCATTCCATTATGAGGCATTTGAAGTCTTCGCATTACGAGCCAAAGAACAAAGGAAAGTACAGACTCTGGGACTTTTGTCCTTTAGAAGAAATGCCAGGAAATGGGTAAAGGGAGAGTCTGCAGCTTTTGTTTGACAAGTGGCAATGTGTGAAGCTTATTAAAAACTTCTGGACTATGACTTCTGCCTGATCGAATGTCTGTAGGCTGCGATTGTGACATGAATTATTCACTGAAGAGGGTTCTTTGCTGTGAATTCAGTGCTCCAAATTCTCTATATAGTCAGACTGAAATTTCCAAATCGACAGTGGAGAGCTGAAATAGGAAAAATCAGCCAAGGACTTTGAGGTTTGATACCATACAGCTTGCTGGATGAGAAAAAAATGACGGCCCTTCAAAGCTTTTGTGAGGCCACCTTGAATGTCACCCCAGATCCCAGTGTTCAGGGACCTAGGCTTCTCTCAAGAGACAAGAAGCTTCCTAAGCAGCATGCTACCTAGCAAGAGAAGAGGAGCTTTTATAAACAGGGTGCCTTGGACCTGAACTTTTGAATCTGCTCCTCCAGTGAGTTCTTTGGAAGGTGTGGTTATTTGGTGGTGCAGACTTGCCGTGGAACTTTAAGTACATTTATCGGGGGTGGGGTGGGGAACCCAAGCTAACAGAGTAGTACCAGAGGCCTAAATGTCTGTAAGAGTCTAAGTATATATATACATGTGTGTGCACATGTGTATGTGCATGTGCATGTGCATGTGTTTGTATGAAAGTGGGACTGCACAACCATTCTGGAGAGCAATTTGGAATTATGCCCAAAGGGCTATAAAACTCTGCCTTTGATCTTGATCCAGCAACACCACTACTGGGTCTGTATCCCAAAGAGATCATAAAAAAGGGAAAGGACCCTCATGTGCAAAAATATTTATAGCAGCTCTTTTTGTGGTGGCAAATAATTAGAAATTGAGGGAATGCCCATCAGTTAGGGAATGGCTGAAGAAGTTGTGGTATATGAATGTAATTGAATACTGTTGTGCTTTAAGAAATGAGGAGCAGACAGATTTCAGAAAAACCTGGAAAGACTTACATGAACTGATGTTGGGTGAAGTGAGTAGAACCAGGAGAACCCCGTACACAGTAACAGCAACACTGTGCAATGATTAACTATGATTGACTAAAGTGTCTTTTCAGCAATACAATGATCCAAGACAGTTCCAAAAGACTCATGATGGAAAATGCTTTCTACCACCAGAGAAAGAACTATGGAGTCTGAATGCAGAAAAAAGCATACTATTTCCACCTTTTTTGCTTTTGTTTTTTTTGTGGCTTTTCCCTTTTATTTTATTTCTTCTTTCACAACATGATTAATGTGGAAATATGATTACATGATTACACACATATAACCCATACCAGATTGCTTGCTGTATTGGGGAGGGGGAAGAGGAGGGAAAGAGGGAGAAAAATCTGAAATTCAAAATCTTATAAAAAAGAATGTTAAAAACTATCTTTACATGTAATTGGGAAAAAAATAAAATACTGTTTATAAAAAAAGAAAAGAAAAGGGGACTCCATAGAATGTGGAGTGTTACCTGTCTCTTAGCCCCAAGTGTATTTCCCCTCTGGGAAGATGTCCAAACCATGAGCTAGTGCTTTGAGTCTAGGGGTTACTACATGCATCCCCATGGAAAAAGAGACACCCTAGAAGAGTGAAGAGTTACCCTATTGGCAACCTCAAGTTCATTTCCTTTCCCAGGGTTGTCAAAATCACAGTGACACTGAATCTTAAGGACTTTAACAACCTGGTAGAAAGTCGAATCAAGAGTGGGAAAATTATGCTCTTTGTCTCCACACACACACACACACACACACATATGTATGCATGTTTATATGTGTGTATTCACACAAATACATATATTTATACACAGAGAGAGATATCAACAGGAATAGATAGAAATTTATATATCTATATATTTGCATTTTTATGAGCAGTATACTGTGTATGATGATGCTTTTGTACTTTCTGAATTTTCTGTGGGGTGGAATAAAAGCTGCTCTATACCGGATATATTTATAGTTTCCTTAAGCACTTGTAAAGGACCTGGAGTGAAAGGGGTGAGGGATGAAGACTCTTATACTCACATCTAAGGAGCACTACCCATGCACTATATTTTTAGATTTCCCAGAAAAAAAAACTCTCTGTCAAGACATAACAAAAGTAGAATGAATCTTTTTGGACTGTCCCAAGATTAGACCCAATCTCTATAGATCCAAAGGTGGGATATTACACTCTCCTCCCCCCACAAAAAATTTTGATGCACAAATGAAGCAACTCAAGTATTCAGAGACTATAAAGGGGTAATGTGTTTTGTGAATTTCTGGGAAATTTTAGCACCCTATATAAAATAACATCAGGATAAGAATCAAAAGTCTTCTGATTTGGGCATCATGGTGTATGGTAGTGGTTGTAGTTTTAGTAACAGTGTTGGTAGTAGTAAGAATGATTTGCATTTATATAGAGCTTTAAGTTTATATACTTTTTTTTTTTTTTTTTGGTGAGGCAATTGGGGTTAAGTGACTTGCCCAGGGTTACACAGCTAGTAAGTGTCAAGTGTCTGAGGCCGGATTTGAACTCCGGTCCTCCTGACTCCAGGGCCAGTGCTCTATCCACTGCACCACCTAGGTGCCCCAGTTTATATACATATTGGGGAAATTGACCAATGAGAGCCCAAGGTCTGCTTATGACAAATGCACACTGAAGAGAGTGGGTTCAAACACAGAACACAAAGGTAGTGCGACACAGCTGCTGAGAAAACATGTGGCAAAGGGATACCTCCCAATTCCTGTCCCCAGAGATCCTTTTCTCCCCTTTTGTAGTCCTGATGAAGTTCCCCTTAGGTAAAAGCCCTCTGGGGGCTCTTTCTAGTGTTCTTATCTGGCAATTCTCTATGATATGAGGGGTCATGCTCCCTACAACTTCTGCCATCCTTGAGGGACTATTTTTTCATATCAATTTTCAAGTGCCTCCTCTTTCATTAGCCACTACTACTGAGACAGACAATGCTATTACCTCCAGTGGACTCTGCTAGTGATTCTGCTCACTGATGGAGCCTCTGATGGATCTCTCAGACACAAGGTTGCCTGAGCACTCCCATCCCACCCCAAAAAACTCATTCACTTAAATCTTGACAGAATAGACACAAAATTACCAGTTGTCATGTGTTCATGGACATGTGGTGGTGGTGTGGGAGCTAGGACAGGAAAATACTGAGAACTCAGTAGTCCATTTTGTATGCAAACTCAGTACCTGCTGACATGGGCGACAGAACTAGACATGGCTTTTTTAGGCTATCAGCCTTTTCATCATCATACAGTACCAATCCCTGTCAAACATGGAAGGAAACAGGCTTTAAAAGTTCCACATATTGAATCGGAACCAAGCAGAGAATATCTGAGCATGATCTATAAAATTTACAAAGAAGAACATATCTTAGCACACTCTAAGGACTGGGTCCTCATTGGTCAGCCCCTCCATTACACATGCATTAACTCACTCAAATGTTTAGCATCATCATATAGTAGGTGCTTAGTAATGCTTATTAACTGACTGAACTGATCTTTGTACTAATCCTGTAATTCAAGTACTGCAAATATTAGTTAGCCTAACTTTATGAAGGAGGATACTGAGATTCAGAAGTTGCATAACTTCCTCAAATCCACTAGCTTGGGAGTCGGGATAAATTCTATTCCCTGCTCTGTCTTTAATTAGGCTGGGTGACCATAAGTTTCCCCATAAAATGAAAGAGGTGAACTCAGTGATCCCTGGGGTTTCTCCTTATTCCAATGTTCTATTCATCTGTGGTTGAGTGTGTGTATGTGTGTGTATGTATTTTAAAACAAAACATAGGAACCAGAAAATTATTATCTGAAGGCCCAGTGAGAACTGCCTCCACAGTTCTGATTTTTTCCTTTGTACCAAATAAATAAATGAAATCCTATTTTCAGGAACAAGTGCCACCCACATACAACAATAATGAAAACTCTCAGATGCACATGTGGGAACCTCGCCGTTGGGAAGAAGCAGTTTCTTCTCCTTTGGGAAAGGTGGTGGGACAGAAGCCGCCTAGGACAATGGGCAGAATATTGAAGTTGGCTTCAAGAAGATCTGGGTTCAGATACTCACAGCCTGTATGACCTATGGTGCCTACCTCACAGAGCTGTCATTAGACTCCAATGAAATAATATATGTAGAGTGCTCTGCAAACTCTAAAGCATCATTTATGTCAATCTTTTTATGAAGATGAGCCCAGGCACGGCCAAAAGGCTTTTTAAGAAGAATTAAATATGATTTCCATGGCAACAAAGACTTCTCACTCATGAAGAATATTTGGCAAAGAGGTTTCAAAGTAGCTTAATAAGAAAATAATCATGGAAAAAGAGAAGGGAATAAGTATTCATTAAGTACCTACTATGTGCCTAGCATTGTGCTGAGCACTTTATGAATACAATCTCATTTGAGCCTCAAAACAACCCTGGGAGGTAGGTGCTATTATTAATAATAATAACTAACATTTATGTAGCACTTACTATGTATTGGGGACTATGCTAAGTGCTTGACAAATATTTTCTCATTTGTTCCTTTCAATGACCCTGGAAGGTGGGTTCTGTTATTGTTCTTTTACAGTTGAGAAAACCAGAGGTTAAGTGACTTGCACAGGGTCACACAGCTGGACTTGAACACATGTCTTCCTTACTCCCAGCCCAGCATTCTATCTACTGCTAGTGCTTATAGCACTAGCGGTATGTTCCTGGTCCCTGGAAATCCAGAGACCTGAGTTCTAGTTCTGTGCCAGACAAATTGTCTATGTGGTCTTGGACAATTCATGGTTTTCCCTCTCTGTGTCTCAGTTTCCCCATGTGTAAAATAGGAGGTTCAGACCTCTGAGGTCATTTTCAGGTGTCACATTTGACTGAATATATGATTTCTTCTTCTTCTTCTTCTTCTTCTTCTTGGGCAATTGAGGTTAAGTGACTTGCCCAGGGTCACACAGCTAGTAAGTATTAGGTGTCTGAGGCCGGATTTGAACTCAGGTCCTCCTGACTCCAGGGCCGTTGCTCTATCCACTGCACCACCTAGCCACCCCTGAATATATGATTTCATCGTTGCATGGAGCTCGTGTTGAGGCACTGCCTCTATCAGTGCAGGGGACCCTAAGGAGATAAGTGACTCACTCAAGATGCACACAGCCAGTAGATGTCAGTCAGGCTCATACGTCACCTCTTCTGGACTTTGAGGCCAGATTACTGACCACTCAAACAGCCCTGCATCTCCATGTACAATACATGTACATGAAATAAATGTACACTGAACTTACTTAGTCCTTTAACAGAGCCCTAGGAGGAAGATCTAATTTAAGTTCTACCACTGGGAAGCAGTGAGTCCTTGGGTTTTATTACTCTGGTTTTCAATAGCTTCCCCCCTATAAAGTGGGACTAATATGTGACCTGCTTAGAGGCAGTAAATTGGCTCCAATGATAATAGGATCATAGAATTTAAAGTGGAAGGGACCTTTGCAATGACCTAGTCCAACCTCCAGGTGAGGCAATTGAAGCCTGGAAAGATGGAGTGATTTGACCTTCTCTCTTTATGTCCCCTCTGACTCTCTGGCCTGTGATGGCATTGGTACCATTACTGTTCCTCTACAATAGCCAGGACTGCAAATTTCCATGTGTGCTCTGAGATTTATTGCTTTTGACAAAGGGCCTGCAGCAATATATTTTCCAATAAACTCTAACTTATTGAGATCATTTGGGGTTAAAGAAATCTGATTACTGTCTCATCATAAGGGAAATCATCATCATTTTGAAATTAGAGACAGAATTTCCCTGATAGTCTCATTTGAAGAAAATAAAAGGAAAGAAATGTCGAATCTCTGGTTTAGAAAGCTAATGTCTGAAACAACGGTAGTCCTCCCTGGCTAGATCACATCTGGAGGGTTGCATCTACTTCTGGGATGCTTCATGCTCTGAAGGACATTGACAAAAGGGAACGTGTCCTGAGGAGGCTGACCACGGTGGAAAAGAACCTTTTGTAGAGTAGTTGAAAGAACCAAAAATGTTTAACCTGGAGAAGAGAAGGTTTGGGGGAGTTGGGGAAGGAGGAAAACACACTCTAACTGTTTTCAAAGATTTGAAGGGCTGGCTCTCTTTTGGAAAGGGCATTCAAGTTCTTCTTTTCCTCCCATCCTCACAGCCCCCGGAAGACAGAGCTAGAAGCAGTGAAGGAGAAATCTATGATGAAGTAGATTTTTGGACCTGGTAGAGTTAGCTGGGTGCTATAATGGATAAGAGTGCTGGACCTAGAGCCAGGAAGACCTGGGTTCAAATCTGACCTCAGACACTTACTAGCTGTGTGACATTAGGCCACTTACTTAATCTCTCTAAGCACAGTTATAATAGCACCCACCTTGCAGGATTGTTGAGATGATAAAGTATTTGAGGTAATATGTATATATATATATATATATATTTGGCTGGGCAATGAGAGTTAAGTGACTTGCCCAGGATCACACAGCTAGTTAAGTGTCAAGTGTCTGAAGTCGGATTTGAACTCAGGTCCTCCTGAATCCAGGGCCAGTGCTTTATACACTGCGCCACCTAGTTGCCCCTTGAGGTAATATTTGTAAAGTACTATATAACTTCTAGCTTCTATTATCAAGTACTATATAAATTCTAGTTTTTATTATCCTTATTCATAGCATTTTGAAGTATCCCAAGGTGAATGGCCACCCTTGGAAAGTACTGCCCTGAAGGTTTTCAAGCAGAAGGTGGGTGATTTCTCATCCAGAAAGTGGTAGATGGGATTCTTGCTCAAACGTTATAGAGGGAGCTGGACTCCATGATCTCTGAGGAGATTTCTGAGGTCTATTTCATCTCTAAGATCGCTGCAATTTTCCCTTCTTAAGTACTGTAGCCAGTTAACGAAGATAATTGCAGATTAAGCGATGATTATACCTTCAAATTGGCTTCAGGGGAGCTGATATAAATAAACCTGCTGAAATTCAGGATGTTCATTCCAAGCGACAACAGGAATTGCTACAAATACATTTCAGGTGAATCTTCTATGAGGTAAAATGTAAGCCATTGCAAGGTTAGAGGCAGCTAGATGGCATAGCCCAGAGAGTGCAGATCTTGGATTCTGGGATAACAACAACAATAAGCATTTATTAAGCACTTCATATGTCAGGGGCAGCTAGGTGGTGCAGTGGATAAAGCACTGGCCCTGGATTCAGGAGGACCTGAGTTCAAATCCAGCCTCAGACACTTGCCAGTTACTAGCTGTGTGACCCTGGGAAAGTCACTTAACCCTCATTGCCCCACACAAAAACAAAACAAAACAGATCAAATAACAAAAAAAAAAATCCAAGCACTTCATATGTCTCAGGAAGACCTGAGTTTAAATCCTGCCTCACGCACTTAATAATAACTAAACATGACCCCAAACTAGCTCCTTAACCTTTCTTGGCCTCAATTTCCTTATTTGTGAAATGAAGAGGTTGCAGTTAATGGCCTCAAAGGTCCCTTTTGCTCTAAATCTATGATCCCATAATAAAGCGTGGGCCTGTCTAGCAGTAAAACACAACATGAAATTTTGGATAAGAAATTTCTATTCCAGGAGAGCTCAATCAACACAAGCTATACCTGTTTATCAGGCAACATCTCAAGGAAGGCTAGATAATTGAATCATCTGGTCCTGTTGCTTAGGATGCTACAAAAGATGATATTCTAAGGAGATATAGATGATACATTGTGCCTTTGTGAGTAGCTGGATTTCTTTAACAAAAGGAACTCACGCTCAGGTAGAAATTCAACAGGGTCTTTCTCCATGTGGGCTGGAATAGCAGCATTACTAGATAATCATAGCCTAAGAACAAAAAGCAGATGGTTGCCCCCCCCCCAAAAAAAAAGGTTGTGGTGAATGAATGAACTCAGATTCATTTGGCTGATCTTGAAGATTGCTCAGGTATTATGAGGATTGTGCCACCCTAGGACTATAGAGATGATCCCAGAAATACCATCTTGGAGTTCCACCCCAGGAAGCTATACTATTTTCTCTATTCTGAGTGATGAGAGAGAAAGAGACAGAGAGAGACACAGAAAGACAGAGAGAGAGAAACAGTGACAGACAGAGACAGAGGACAAAGAGAGAGAAGAAGGAGGAGGAGAAGGAGGAAGAGGAAGAGGAGGGAGGAGGGAGGAGAGAAGAGCAAGGAGTCAGAGACAGAGAGAGGAAGGAAGGAAAGAAGGAAGGAAGGAAGGAAGGAAGGAAGGAAGGAAGGAAGGAAGGAAGGAAGGAAGGAAGGAAGGAAGGAAGGAAGGAAGGAAGGAAGGAAGGAAGGCAAGGATGGAAGAGAAGGAATGGAGGAAAAAAGAAAGGAAGTAAAAAGGGAAGGAGGAAAGAAGGAAGAAAAAAGAAAATCAGTCACATAGTAGTATTATTGTATCATTCCTTTTTCATTTATTCACATTCACATCTCTGGTTGAGCAGAATGGTTCTTCCCACTGGCTTGCCAGGCTCCCAGCTTACTATCCAGTGGGATCCAGTCTCTAGGTTCATCCTATAGCCCAGTCATTGCCTGTCATTCTTCAGTTTAACAATATTTGTATAGGGGCAGAGGGTGCTGTGCCAAGCACTGGGGGAGATTTAAAGTTAAAATAAGATGTCTCTCTACCCTTGTTCTGTGAACCGTCCCCAGGTCAGTAGTGCTTGCCAAAAACAAGGTAGACAGTGTCAATGTAATTTTTAAAAATAAGAGCTTGAGGGGGCAGCTAGGTGTAGCACTAGTCCTGGAGTCAGGAGGACCTGAGTTCAAATTTAGCCTCAGATATTTATTAGCTGTGTGACCCTGGGAAAGTCACTTAACCCTGATTACATCAGCAGCAGCATAATCAAGTTGAGAAAGAGAGTAGACAAACACTAACAGGGAAAATATCTACAAATAAAGTCAGGATTCAGAAATAAAGGATCATAGACTTAGAACTGGAAAAGAACTAACAAATCTTTGACTTCAGAGGGTCACACAGCTAGCAGCTAGCAAATGTCTGGGACAGGATTCAAACCCAGGTCTCCTTGCCTTCCAGTCCAGCTCCCTAGCCTATAAACCATGCTGCCTCACCTCCCACCATGACTCATAAGGCGTAATTACTCTTGCCTCAAATAGTCCAACTCTCTCCTTTGTTCCCAACTCCTTTGTCATGGACGTCTGATGGTTAGCAGGAAACACCCTTCTGAGGTGCTTGTGGGTTATGGTGATGGTTAAACATTCCAGATCTATTGCTCCCTGACTCCCATGAGATGCCATTTCTTCCTTAAGCAGCTGCATGTCCTGTGTCCTTGAGAATGTCCATTGATGGGCTTATGCCATTTGGAAAACACATTGCAGAAAGCCAAAAACTCTGGCATTTGCAAAAAGACCACATTGGCCCCCTTATTTTACTATCAAACATCATTTGATTCGGGGGGTGGGGTGGGCTTGTCTTTTCTAGCTTAACATCCTCTGCATTTTTATTTTTTGAAGAGGGAACAATTATCTCATATTTTAGTGTGGACATTAACTACTTCCTTAGCTGTCAGTTCATGTAACTGAGTGATGGAAAATTGGAGATCTGTCCTCATGTGATGAATCATTGTGATGTCAAGGGAATTCTATGAAGGGGAAAAAATGGGTTGCCTCACTTCATCTGTCACTTTGTAAAAGGAACGAACGTCTGGATTTCTCTTTTAAATCGCTAGGTGCTTTGGGGATGGCAAGAATGACATTTCTGAGGAGGCTGGGCTGACTCTCCATAAGTGAGGCCCTCATCCATCATTTTTATACCACTCCTTCATAGCACAAACATCTTACTGTTGAATCTCTATTGGTACTTTTGCCTACCTTGCCTTGGCAGTTTAAAGAACCACTGACAATTTAGGGAAACACACGCATATGTATATATCAGTTGGATCACCAAATAGAAGCTGGTACAATTTGGGGGCTTTCTTCTGTTTTAATCCCAGGAAAGAGTAAAGTGTCCCCTCATTAGGTATAGGCCTGGAGTACATGTGACCATTGTCTTTGCAGACTTATTCTGCTTGTTTCCAAAGGATGGAACTAGATGGTAGAAATTACAGATTTGGGCTCAATATAATTACAACACTTGTTCAATAATTGATTAATTTTAAGCCTTAGGAAAAAAACAAGGGCCTGTAAGATCCACATTGTTCTCACTTCTTTGCCTTTAAGGAGATCATTTTAAAGGAAAAGTTATGAGTTCAGTCACCATTACTTAGTTCCAAGTTAGAACAATTCCTCACATTTAGACAGATGTGTTCTACAATGACAGGGCAGGCAGCAAGGCACCTTGAGGAAGAGAGGAGGCAATTTGTGCTTCAAGGTCAGTCACCACCACTGCCTTGGCCACCATTTGCCCTTGGACCCCAAGGGAGACAGCACCTGAACCCAAGAGACTTTAGGATAGCATTCCATCAAATGGCTCAACATAAGAAAGAGTTATTCACTGAGGCTCCGAATATCAAGACGTCCCAGGATACAGTATGCAGTTACCTATAACCCAGTTTTCCCTAGCATTTTACTTCTTCCATCAAGGAAAAGTCTGAAAAATTATCTGTTGTTGAAATAACAGTTTTGGAAAATTAAGTAACTTGTTTCTTCTTTGTAGGAAAATGCAGTTCACTTCATGGCCCTTATTCTCCCCGTTGTAGAGTGACCAAGGCAAAATAGGAGAGGATGAGGCTGGATTGACTGGATGACAAAAGTTCTAGTTGTTCCACTGGAGGACAAAAAGTCAGATTCATTCTTTGGCATCCTGTGGACCTGTTTGAGTGAATATTTTACTTTTTACTTCCTATTTCTCCCTCTTTTTGCATATTGTTGTTCATCCTTCATTCTCCAAGAACACCAACATCAGGAGGGTAATGTCTTGACTTGCAAGTGAATTGGATTTAAGTGAGGCAGAGATGTGCAAAGCCATAGGCATAGGCTGACGGCTGCACCAGCTGTTTTTATTTTTTATTTTATCTAGGAACTCTGTTTTATTCCCTCTGTGGTCAGAGTCCTTGTGTTTTCATGGGTAAATGGACTATTGGATAATGTAAAAAGAATTTGGGTTGTGCAAAAAAAAATGCATTCCAGAGAAATGTTAAACCTCCAGTGATCTGAAGGAAAGGTCTAAAAGATGCTGTAACAATAAAGAAGACACTAACAGCAGTGATTGAACCCTTAGGACCAATGTAGAGGAGAAAATGGAGTAGGAAAAAGATAAAATCTGACTTTTTAGGATCCTTATGCAGTAGAACTCCTTTGTCACATTAATATTGGGAGACAAGATTAATTAGACTTTATTGTTCTAACTTCTCTATTTCACACAACAAGTTTTGCTTTGTACAATAACAGATGCAAACACGTCGATTTGGGGGTGAATTTCATCATATTGTCCTTGGGAAGCTCACCATGCTGCCAGGGTTCCTAATCATTTTTGTGTCATGAACCCCTACAGCAGGCTAGTGAAAACTATGATACCCTTCTCAGAATAATGTTTTTGAATAATTGAAGGAAATGCCAAATTTCAGTTAGAAGATAGTAAAAATAAAGATGTTGTTTTTTTTTCCTATTCAAGTTCACAAATCATCTGAAGTCTATCCATTATCTCCTTGGGGATTTGTGGGCCACAGGATTTAAAAGGATTCCAATGGCAAAATAAATATAAAACAAATTACCATTCTTTAGCTTATATTCTTAATCTTTGTTATTTCAATTGGTCTATGATTTTATTAATGTGGTTATGCTCTCCAGTAATGCAGATGGAAACTCATTCATATCTGCCTATCCTATGTGATTCTTGTTCATTTCATTCCTCCTATAAATCTGCCACAAGGCCCCATTTCATGAGCTGGGGGGGGGGGGTCTTTGGCTAGTTCTCTTGTCATTATTACATACGTAGAAATGGAACAAATGGACTTCAGTTATTGTTCCTAGCTCTCACTAAGTGACCCACTGACCTTCTTTTTCAGGCCGAAACTTTTCTTATCCCATCTTTCTCCCTCGTAATTAATTCCTCATTTCCAATATGTTGTAGTCTGTTCATATACTCACTATGTGTCTTCAATGCCCTTTAGGCGATCCTCGACTGTGATTCTTTAGAGACGGTGGTATTTCATGACTCACAGTTATTCAACATATCCTGGAAGATCATTGGTGTTAAAAATATGTGCCTTTGTTTCAGGAAGAAGCTTGAGGTCATTAAGTGACCTGTGCAATTCCCTAAAGGCAATGCAATCAATCAACAAGCATTTATTAGCTGCCTAGAACTTTGTGCCCAATTCTAATCCATTTGTGGTGTTTGTCCAAGGTATATGTACTGATGGATGGACTCTATGGGTTGTCCCTCCAATCATACATCATAGCCTAGACAACAAATGTCCTTTATCCTCTCTTTTTTTCCTCTTTGAGGATGATTAGACCAAAAAGGAAGGCCAGTCTTCTTTTACATGATTTATAAATTCTGAAAAAATATAGGGATTTAACCCCAAAATATTGAATACATATTGAATACATTTAATATATCTGTGCCTATACAAATTAGGCTTTCCACATATAAGGTTGGTTTGTTTGTTTTTTTCAAGTGGAAGTGTAGTTGTCTCAGACTTTTCCCCATATGTTGTAAATCTGGGCAAACATAATTTGATCTGTGGCATATCTAAATCCGCCATGCCCTATTTATAAGTTTTGACATTTATAACATGGCATGTTACATTTGGGGGCTGTGTATTGTATTTGAAAACTGAGGAATATCAATTTCTTTTCTGGAAGAATCAGTTATTAATTGTGCCAAGCCATTGGGCTTGCTAGCCAAGGCTGCTTCTGAGTGTCTGCTGTGTGTAAGGGAAGATGGGCATCACTGGTGGTGATAGAGCTGCTGAGGAGGAAGAGTGGATTACATGAATGTTCTCTTTTCTTGAATTTATGCAATTGAGAAAAATCTTTTTCAAAAACATGTTGTAATCACTGTATGTGGTAGGAACCAATGAATCATGTTGCTATTAGGAAAACTCAAGTAAAATTATCATTGTTTTTAAAAAGCATATTGGCAGCTATGTGTGTAGTAGAGTTGTGTAAGTTCTATAAGTAGCTTTCCATGTGTCCCTGCCTTAAAAGAAGTGTGTGTGTGTGTGTGTGTGTGTGTGTGTGTGCTCACACACTCAGAGAGTATGTGGGAGAGAGAAGGAGGGGAAGGGGAGAAAGAAAAGCGGAAGAGAATAGACAGAGGCAAAAAAAGGGGAAGAGTAAGAAGGGAGGAGAGGGAGGCATAGAGACAGAGAAAGAAATAGAGAAAAAAGACAGAGAGGTAGAGACACACACAGAGAGAGATTGAGATGAAGCAACCAAACATACTGGTTAAAGAGCTGGTGCCAAAGCTAGAAAAACCTGAAAACAAAGGTCACATCCTAATGGGATATTCTTAATGCAGTTTCAATCTATCAAAGCTTAAAACTGAACTAAGATTTTGAGGACTATACACAGATAGGCATGTACACACATGCATACACATGTGTGTAGTTGCATGTACATACATACACATATATGTATGCATATGTATATATGTACATGTATAGAGAAGGAAGCTATAAATATATAGATGATATAGAGATAGATAAATAGATGGATAGGTGGCTGGAGATAGAAGGATAGGTGGATGGAAATATACAGACAGGTGGATTAGTAGATGGCGATAGGTGGAGAGATAGATGAGAGATAGATGATAGATGATAGATGGATAGATGATAGATGGATAGATGATAGATAGATGGATAGATGGATGGATGGATAGATAGATAGATGATAGGTAGGTAGCTAGGTAGATGATGGGATTATGTTGCCACTCCACTTCTAGATCTTCCCACCAAAAAGATAAAAGAAAAGGGCCCTCAGTTCCTGTTAGGCAGGAAAATCTTTACCCCCCAAAACATAAAAAGTCTTGTACCCAATCTCAAAACCAGTTAAGTCCATTCTTCTTCTTTGGGTTCTCACTGCCACCTCTTTGAGGTATGTCCAGACTTATGTTACTAACCTGTTGTAAAGCTCTCTTTTCTTAAAATGGGAAAGTAATTCCAATTTTTCTTTTGGCAGGGCAATGAGGGTTAAGGGACCTGCCCAGGGTCACACAGCTAGTAAGTGTCAAATGTCTGAGGCTGGATTTGAACTCAGGTCCTCCTGAATCCAGGGGCAGTGCTCTATCCACTGTGTCACCTACGTGCCCCCCGTAATTTCAATTAATAAAGAATTGACACCCTTTGCTGGGGAGCTGAAACATGAATACTATTCTTATCACTGATAAAGACAACACTTTCTAAGGGGCAGCTAGGTGGCACAGTGGATAGAGCACCGGCCCTGGAGTCAGGAGGACCTGAGTTCAAATCCGGCCTCAGACACTTAACACTTACTAGCTGTGTGACCTTAGGCAAGTCACTTAACCCCAATTGCCTCACCAAAAAGAAAAAAAAGACAACACTTTCTGGATTTGTTCTTCTTTACCAGTGGTGCTCAGACTGTGATCTAGGGAAACCTGGGGGGTCCCTGAAACTTTTTTCAAGGGGTCCATGAAGTCAAACTACTCTCATAATAACACTAAGATGTTTTCATTTCTAAAACAGTAAATATAGATAGAACCCCAATAAACAAAAGCTTTTGGGGGGGACAGTCCTCAATAATTTTTAAGAGTATAAACGGTATTGAGACCAAGAAGTCTGAGAAACTGCTGCTCTCCATTATCACTCTGGCACATGCATCAACTCAGCTCCTCCATTTAGTTCAGGAATTGCCCTTATTGGGCCAGAAACTCTGGTCTTGTCATCAGTATGCCTACTCTGCTACCATCTTGGGTCAGGAGATTGTTGTATATTGGCCATTACCTTCATACTCTGTAGTCCATGGAGCCATGTTATTCCATGGAGCAAATGCTCCCTGGATCAGCCACAGGGATTCATAGGCTTCCCTTCAGGGGACAGGGTCTTCATGCATCCAAACTAGTTTTTCTAAATCTGACTCTTTCTCCAGCTCCCAAGTCTCCAGACTCTTTTTTGTGTGTGAGGCAATTGGGGTTAAGTGACTTGCCCAGGGTCACACAGCTAGTAAGTGTGTAAAGTGCCTGAGGCTGGATTTGAACTCAGGTCCTCCTGAATCCAGGGCCGGTGCTCTATCCATTGCACCACCTAGCTGCCCCCCAGACTCTTTTTAAAGAACACAATAGCTCTGGTATAGGAACTGACTTAAACCAACCAGCCAGTGTTATTGTACTATCAGTTGGGCAATAAAAACCCCAGGTCAAGGCAAGGAATGAATTATTCATCCCATATCACAGAGCTAACCTTGGCAAGAGAATTTCACATGTTTACAAGAAAGTATTAATATCAAAGCTCCAACGGTGTGAATGGGGAGAACCACATAGGAGAGAAGGGAGTACTTTTACCTATTCTCTAGGGTGATAATAAGAATCCCAAGATTAAGTCCTCATTAGAAGAGCCAACAGAGACCCAGGACAATGCCTTAACATACCCCCTTTACTAACCTTAAAAAAAATACACCCTTGTCTCAATTTGGAGAAAGTCAGATGGTATGTTTAGAACATCTTTTTATGAGCTATTCCAAATTCTGTCAGCTAGGTGGAGCAGTGGATGGAGCACTGGGCTTGGAATCAGGAAGACTCCATCTACATGAGTTCAAATCCAGCATCAGACACTATGTGACCTTGGGCAAGTCACTTAACCCTGTTTACCTCAGTTTCCTCGTCTGTAAAATGAACTGGAGAAGGCAATGGCAAACCACTCCAGTATCTTTGCCAAGAAAATCTCAAATGGGGTCACAAAGAATTGGACGCATTTGAAATGACTCAACAACAACCACAACCACTAAATGCCTGGAATGCACATCCTTTTACCCTCTGTTTCATAGAATCCCTAGCTTCCTTCAAAGTTCAGCCCAAGTGCCACCTCCTGATCCTCCCAGTCAAGCAGGAGCACCCTCCCTAATGAAAATAATTTCATTTCTATTTTGTAGTTGTTTGTCTGGGTATTCCATTAGAATGTAAGCTTGGTGGCAGAGGCTCTTTTGTTTTGTCTTTGTACCCTAGTGCCTATGATATAGTAGGAACTGAATCAATGCTTACTGAATCCTGAAGAAATGTTGGAACATTCATCTTTTCAGTGAACCACAGCCTGAGTAGTGCTGGATAGAACTCCAAAGTATTATATTTAAGATGTGGCTCAGCACCAAAGACCCAAGCCATTTTTGCAAATGAAGCTCTTGAGTCCACAGTTTTTAAAATCCTTGGAAGCGATGCTTTTCCACTTACTTGGTACTTTTCTGGTCTGTTACAGTACTGCCACAGAAAGAGCCTTTGTTTTGGTCTTTCGACAGCTCATTCTCTTTCATATCTCTGTACATTGTGGTATCAGATGTACCCAAAAGGAAAATTTAAAATGAAACATTAGAACTGTATTAAATAACATTAAAAAATAAATCAGTTTCAAAATAGTTGGAGGCTTCACATTATTGGACCTATAAGAGACCTCAGAGATCATCTAGTCTGACTTCTTCATTTACAAATCAGGAGACTGACTCAGAGAAGGAACTGACTTACCCATAGCTACTAAGCAGCACTAATGGAAGTTATTAAAGATGGCACAACACTATTCATTAAGAAAAGATTTCTCTTCTGTCTTGGCCAAATTCCAATCTGTTTAATTAAGTTGTGTTTATGCTCCTATGAATCTGTAATTTCACCAAGGAATAGTTAAGACTGACTTCCATGTTTCTTTGACCCTGGAATATAATTATTGTGGTTGATTCCTCTAACCCATTCATGCTTTCTCATCCTGTGCAATCTGGTTTTTATCCTCCCATTAATCCTCTACTGGGGGTATCCAAGTGCTGGGGACAAGAAGTAGAGGGAGGCCCTTCCTATAGCTCCATTGACATTGAGAGTATAACTATAGAGTAGATTCCAATAAAATTTGTATTTATGAAATTTGCATTCCTCCCTCCTTTACCCATTTTCCCACCTGTAGACCCCATGTGACCTAAACTATTCAGTCATCATCTTTGGTGTTTTCCCAACAATACCAAACCCCACAGGGCGGTGGAATTATTCTCCTATTAGTAAATGTTGTAAAAAGCTTTGGGAAATAATTTCTGCTCTGTATGGAGAGGTATATGTACTTCTTGGAACAGAATGATTAAATACCCATGAAGACACCGACAGCATTACTCAGTTCAGTATTAATCCCTTCCATAAATCAAAAAGTTTTAGTGATCTGAAAGAAGAGGAGAAAAGAAAGATATGTATCCAGACTTATGAATAAGCCACACATCATTCCTAAGGCCTGTCCTAATACTCTACAGTAATAAATTGAGAAACAGGTTATGGGTTCCATCAAAGAAGAAAATTGAACCTTTATTTTACATAAAGAAAAACAAATTTTTGTGTAAGCAGCATAGACTCTGAAATTACAAGGTAAGGCCCTTGTTATTCTATGTGACCCTCTTAATTTGCTCTGGGTAGAATATGGCAAGGGGCAGTATATAGTACAATAGAAAAAGAGCTGGACTTGGAATCAGAGGGAATGGATTCTAATCCTTACTTCATTCTTTACTACCTATAAGACCTTCGGCAAATCACTTAATCTTTCTGAACCTTAATTTCCTCATCTGTAAAATAAGTCATTTAGACTAGATGACCATTAAGGTCCTGCATAACTCTAAGTTGATGACCATCGAATCTAACCACTTGTATCAAGGTGATTTAATAATGTCATTTTAATGTTTCAGTAGTCCCTACCCCTGATACAGGGAAGTTTAGAATGAAAACTTAAGAATCTTAATCATTAACAGAGGCGTTTTCAGGGACAAGATGCATTTTATTTGATTCCAAAGGGCAGAACTAGAAACAATGGATAGAAGTTGCAAATAGGTAAATTTAAGCTCCATTATCAGGAAGATAAACAAACAAACAAACAAAACCTTGCTAATAATTTAAGCTGCCCAAATGTGAAACAGGTTGATTGGGAGGTAGTAAATTCTTCATCACCAGAGGTCTCAGTGCAGAGACTGCATGACAATCTATATTGTACAGGAGATTCCTTGTTGGCTATGAGTTGGACTTGAATGACCACTGAGGTCCATTCGAACTCAGAAATTCCATTATGCTGCGATTATCTCTTCCAGATCTGAGAATTATCCCAATAACTTCATAATATGAAATTAAATAATGAAAACCTGAGAGGCATCATGATGTAGTGGATAGAGGGCTGGAATTCTAATGAAAAAGAGCTGTTTCAAATCTTACCTCAGATATTTATTAGCTATGATGCTACTCAAATCAACTAAGATCTGTGAGTCTGGTTTCTCAGCTATAAAATGAGGTGATTTAACTCAGTAACCTCTAAGGTCTCTTCCAACTCTGAAGCCATGATTTTATTAACTTTTTTCCTGATGATATTAATTGATTCTATTAATTAATTGGTTCAATTATTAATGCAGCAAACATGTGTTGGGTACTTTCTGTATGAATGATATGGTATTAGGTAGTATAGAGATAGAAAGTTGAATAAGACACAGCCCCCAACCTCAAGCAAATTAGAATAAAGATATGTTACTATTAGTCTTAACCATGGGCAAAACAAATGGTTACCTATATGACATGACTTGAGTAGAACCAGAAAGTCCAACTTGACTCAAAATATTTCTGCCCAAAATATTGATCTGTGTATTATCTGAAATTCCATAGATAAGGTTATATTCTTTTAACTTACAGTTTCACATTTCCTGGTTGTCCTTTGATAATTGCAAATAACCTTGGAAAGGTAACCCGTTAAACTTTACCAGTCATTAATACCTTGGTTTAGGAGATTGGTATTCAAGTAAGATAAAATACTCCCTGAGCCTCAGTTTCCTCATCTGTAAAATGTGGGGCTGGATTGGATAGTCTCTGTTGCCCCTCTAACTCTAGAGTTTTGACTCTATCATCCTATGATCATAACTGAGAAAAAATAGGGCATTAAAATTATGATGTAAGAGTTTCTGTAATAGGGTAGGGGGTGGAATTGAAGGCAAAAATCTGAGGCTCCCATTTATATAAGGAGGCCAGACTGGAGTGCAGACCTTTACGGGAGACTCTAGACACTTAAAGAGCAGAATCAGGCACTGTGTATCTGGAAGAGGGCATGCCATGGAGGATAGAAGGGTGGAAAGATATGAACAACTTTGTCAACCTCTCATTTCTGCCCAAGGCTGGCTGGCTCTTAAACATCTGAACACAGAAGCAGACCCTTGCTATTGCTCATTCCTGCAGATTGTCTAAAGCAGAAACAAAACTGATCGCTGTACAAAGTTCCCTCTCTCTTCTGATGGGTGGAAAAGACTGCAGACAGCCAATTGGCAAAACATAATGGGAGGGGGAAAGTGACTAAATTGTACTGAGAGTTGACAAATGCATTACTTTAGCTTTTTCTCTGCAAACATTTCTTTTCAAAGACATGGGGAAGATCCAGGTCTCCTTTGCAGGCTATGTGAAAAATAACAATAAATACACGAGTTCTGAAATTATTTCCCTTTTAAAGTGTGACGAAAATTGGATTCTTGTTGAATGTGAAAGGGTTTTTTTTTGCGGGGGTGGGGGGTGGGGGTGGGACTAAACAGCTCTAGATATAGATTTGAACACGTTAATGATAATCTATCTACCACTGGGTCTTCTCAGTTTGTGCTCGGTATCCCTACAAGAAATATAATTTACAATGCCAGCAGTTTTCCCTGCACAGTAATATTTTAACTCACTCACTGTGGCTTTCTCCATTATCTGATTGATTGAAAAGATCTTGCTTTTTTTTTTAAATGTTATAGAATTATTAGGCTTCATTGAATTGGAGCTTGAAGAAACACTAGAGACCATCCAGTCCAATTTCATTTTACTTAAAAAGAAACTGAGGCTCTGAGACATAGTATGATGGAAAGAGCATTAGTTCTCAGTGGTGTCTGCCTCGATGAAGTTCATTAGGGAGTCTCATGCCCCTTATATATTCACATTCCTAATGATCTAATTTCTGCTTGAGAACCTAGAAATCCTTTGAGATCTCATGTTAACATCAAGTTTTAGGAAAAACAAACAATAGCCAGATTTCTTTAGAGCTGAAGTGCCTTCCTGGACATGGAAGAATAAGAAACTGTTTCTTATGTCCTTGGTCCATTCTGGGCTTACCTCTGGCTAGAATAGAAGGCCCTCCCTCATACACCCAGTGTTCCAGCTGCTTTGAATGACTATGACAACTTTTTTTCACAGGTCACAAGGCAGAGAGCAGCTACTACCAGGATAGTTGGAGTTGAGCCCAGAGATATCTCCTGACCTTAGCCTATTTGGACTGGACTTTACCTAAGGAGCAGAACACTACAGAGGGTCTGATATGAGAGTAGAGGAGAACCACCAGAGGCTACTATATATACATATATGTATGTGACAGCATGTGTGTGTGTGTGTATATATATATATATGTGTGTGTGTGTGTGTGTGTGTGTGTGTGTGTTAACATTGTACCAGCTTGAGTGCTGCCACCATCAAAGGAATTTAGCAAATGACTTTTTGTACATGGTATTTGGATAGGTTTTTGTATGAAGAACATGAATGTTCTGGTTTCAAGAGAAGAAAGAATATTTTAAAGTGAGGTGTGACAAAAGGACTAGCTATCCTTTCTGAGGTAGGTACTGTACTGATTTAATGTGGACAGTGAGTGAGGCACTAAAGGAAGGGTTGTGATGGAAGAATAATGGGGCTGCAATAGCCTATATAGGCAGGGTTGCCAGGTGGTGTCCAGGATAATTTTTCCTTCCTTTCCTTCACCCCAGAAGTTTCTCTTCTCCTTGGCAATTCCATCCAGAGTTCATACAGCAGGGGGTTGTTCTAGAGGCTGGTGAACTAGATTGGTCCCTTAAGAAAGGAGACAGTTTGTTTTTCTGTTGCTTGAAGTATAAAGAGCTTAGTCTATAGTAGGTGAGTTTTTCTTTTTCTTTTCAAATATATTCTTATTGGGAGCAGTTAGGAGGCACAGTGGATAAAGCACTGGCCCTGGATTCAGAAGGAACTGAGTTCAAATCCAACCTCAGACACTTGACACTTACTAACTGTGTGACCCTGAGTAAGATACTTAACACTCATTGCCCTGCCCCCCCAAACAAACAAACAAATATATTCTTATTTATTTTGTTTAAATTTTTCCAATTTCATGTATTTTTTAAATTAATAAACATTTTTATTTATAGTTTGGGGCTTCAATTTTTTCTCTCCTTTCCTTTCTCCCCTCTCCCTGAGGTGGCAAGCAATCAGATATGGGTTATACATGTATGATTATGTAAAACATTCCCATATTAGTCATTCCGCACAAGAAAACTTGAACAAAAGAAAAAAATGAAAGAAAGTGAAAAATAGCAGGCTTCAGTCTATGTTCCTTCAATATCAGTTCTTTCTTTGGAGATGGATAGTATGTTTCATCAATAGTCCTTTGGGATTGTCTTGGATCATTGAATTGTTGAGAATAGTTAAATCATTCACAGTTCTTCATCAAACAATATTGCTGTCTCTGTGCACAATGCTCTCTTGATTCTTCTCTCTTCACTATACATCAGTTCATACAAATCTTTCCAGGCCTTTCTGAAGTCATCCTGCTTGTAATTTCTTATAGCACAATAATATTCTAGCACCATCATATACCACAGCTTGTTTAGCTATTCCCCAATTTATGGGCATTCCTTTGATTTTCAATTTTTAGCCACCACAAGAAGAGCTGCTATAAATATTTTTTTTTACAAATAGGTCTTTTTCTCTTTTTGGGGATGTCTTTGGGACACAAATCTAGCAGTGGTATTGCTGGATCAAGGAGAATGCACAATTCTATAGCCCTTTGGGCACCCTATTACATGTAAAAAATTTTAACATTCATTAAAATTTTTTTGAGTTCCAAATTCTCTTCTCCTTTTTTCTTTTACCGCTTGAGAAGGCAAGGAAATTATATTGATTATACATGTGAAGTCATGCAAAACATATTTCCATATTAGCCATGTTGCAGAGGAAAACACACATGCTTGGAAACAAGAAAAATAAAGCAAAAATGTATGCTTCAATCTGCATTCAAAGCTCATCAGTTCTCTCTCTGAGGGTGGAGAGCATTTTTCATTATGGGTCCTTTGAAATTGACTTGCATCAGTGTCTTGATTAAAGTAGCCAATTCTCCCACAGTTGATCATCCTTTCAATATTTCTGTTACTATGTACAATGTTCTCTTGGTTCTGTTTTCTTTGTTTTGTATCAGTTCATATACATCTTCCCAGGTTTTTCTTTTCTTTTCTTTTCTTTTCTTTTCTTTTCTTTTCTTTTTTTTGCTAGGCAATGAGGGTTAAGTGACTTGCCCAGCATCACACAGCTAGTGTCAAATGTCTGAGGCCAGATTTGAACTCGGGTCCTCCTGAATCCAGGGCTGGTGCTTTATCCACTGTGCCACCTAGCCGTCCCCTGCTTATCATTTCTTATAGCACAATAGTATTCAATCAAAATCATATACCACAATTTGTTCAGTCATTCCTCAATTAATGGGCATCACCTCAATTTACAGTTCTTTGCCACCACAAAAAGAACTGTTATACATATTTTTGTACAAATAAGTCCTTTTTCGTTTGCTTTGATCTCTGGGATACAGTGCAGCAGATGTTTTTAACCTGGCATCTGTGGACTTGTGTGTGTATTTTTAATATTTTGATAATAATTTAAATAGAATTAGTTTCCTTTGTAATTCTATATCTCTTATGCATTAATAAAACATTATTCTGAGAAAAGATCCACAGCCTGTGGCAGACTGATGAAAGAGTACATGTCACACACAAAAATGTTAAGAACCCCTACCCCAAGAAGGAAATGGCTCACAACCTTCACATTGGCGTTTGTTGCCTATATGCTATATTAAAAATAGATTAGGGCAGGGCTTAAACTTTTTCCATTCACGACCCCTTTTCACCTGAGAAATTTTTATGTGACCTCAGTTATATAGTTATATAAAGTAGGTATATATAACCTTTTACTGTTGCCAAATTTTTTGTGACACCCCCCATTCAGTTATATGACACCATATGGGGTCGCAACCCACAGTTTAAGAAGTTTTGGATTAGGGTACTGGTCTTGAGGTTGGGAAAACCTAAATTCAAATCTTACCTCAGACACTTGTTGCTGTGTATGAGCAAATCAATTAACCTCTCTGTGACTCGTTTTCTTGATCTGTAAAATTCAGAGGTTCTGAAAACTGACCTCAAAGGTACCTTCGAATCCAACATTTATAATCCTGTGACTCTGGGGAGGGGTAATATCATTGATATTTTATTTTAACTATATCCTTTTAAAATATCTTATTTTCATTCTTTAATACTAAAGTAGTTTTAAATTGGATTTTGTCTTTAATTTGGATTCAGTGAGTGTCCTTTATATTTTTGAGGCTGGGTCCTAAAAGCTTTCTTAGAGGATGTATCTGTATTTTTGCTTTGCCACTGTGGGACAGCATGTAAAAACGAGCTGTGTTCACACCTGAGCAAAATGTTATTAAAACACACATATAAAGACAGGCCATGGGAAATACTAGAAATGGAAGCATTTAAATTTTTTGTGTGTGTAGGTGGGTGGCAATGAGGGTTAAATGACTTTCCCAGGGTCACACAGCTAGTACGTGTCAAGTGTCTGAGGCTGGATTTGAACTCAGGTCCTCCTGAATTCAGGGCTGGTGCTTTATCCACTGAACCACGTAGCTGCCCTGCATTTTACTTTTAATCTCAATTACTAATGGAAAAAATGGCATCATACTCTGTTGACCTCTGTTGTCTTCCATTGTCTGATTTGAAGACTCAAAGAAGTGGGAACCCAGAGGAAAAGGGACTCTGGACTCTGGGTGGCAAATGGAAAATTCTAATTATTGCTTTGTCCCTCCATGTGACTTTAAAAAGTATCACAGAAGAAAAAAATTACAGTTCTGACCATCACAGAATCAGAACTTCAATGTCAGAAAGGACAATGGCGATTACACCCTTCAAAACCAATGCACTTTTCCCTCATCTCCACCTTGAGAATCATCTTCTTTCAAGGCTCAGCTGAAGGATCACCTTCCCTCTGAAGCCTCAGTTTTCCTTATTCCATGGTATTTGTGCTATGCCTATTTCTACTATACTTGGGAAGGCAGTGAAGGATAGTGGATAGAGTGAATAGAGTTGCAAATACCCGAACTCAAGTCCTAACTCAAACACACTGGCTGTATGACTCTGGGAAAATGATTCAGCCTTCCAATTCCCAAGCCAATTCTCTGAGATTTTAAGTTGCAGAGTGGACATCAGCCAATCTTTGTTAGTAGAAGGAATTTCCTCATTGAGAATTTCCTTTTCCAATGAAATCATGGGTCTGATTAATCATATTACTTGTCTATATGTTTTATCCACCCAGAAGAAAGTTAACTTCTTTGAGATGTATAGGACTGTTTCTTTTTGGGTGTTGATATTCTCAGTGCCTACTTAGAACAGTGCTTTTTCACACAATGGGTGTGTGATAAATGTTGGTCGAATTGAATTGAAATACCTATCTACTTTTCATTTAATTTTTCATGTAAAGTGAGGCACTTTTGAAAATGCTTGAAATACTAGGTCTCTGATGACCATGATGCCCATGACATTCTATTGGACTGAGGCAGGTGATTACTGCTGAATTGTAGCCCAAGTTGTGTAATGGTTCTCCCAGTAAACTATATCACTAAAGGCTTTGTTCTCCTTCCTCTTCTACTCTTCTGCTCACCTCTCCCTACCCTATCACAATATGAATTTCAAAAGGAAGAAATCCCCTTGTGAAAGATAAATCCCAATTGGAATTCAGGCAGTTATATCCTTGAAATGTCAATGTGACATTTCAGTATTTTTAGTTGCATACAATATACAAGAGGACCGACTAAACTCACTCCAATCTAGGTGATAACAATTCTGCTCAAGGTACAGACTGTCTGGAGCACACCTTGCTTTTTGGCTAGCTTGCTCTGCTATCTGAGATACTAGGTTTTTCTCTGGAACAGGAAAGTTGCCTTTCTGAACCAAGAGGTTGATATAAGATGGTCATAAGAGGACCCATTAAGCAAGATCCAACCCATTCTCCAACTTGTCCTATTCTAAAAGAAACTCTGGAAGGTTAGTTTGGTCTGGGATGACATCCCTAAGGTCTACTACAAGGTAGAACTGGCTTTTTTTTCCTCCTTGCTCTATTCCTGTAAACTATTCTTATTTCTACTCCTAGAATAGGCCAAGAACTAGAACCAGGTCTCTAGAGATCTAGGATATATCAATTATCAGCACATCAACCATATTGGCATGTACATTGAAGAGCATGTTACCAATACAGTTCCCATTGTATACTTTGTAGTAGAACATGATTGTTTATTTGTTGTTTGTTTTGGGGGGGAGGCAATTGGGGTTAAGTGACTTGTCCAGGGTCATACAGCTAATAAGTGTCGAGTGCCTGAGGCTGAATTTGAACTCAGGTCCTCCTGACTCTAAGGCCTGTGCTCTATCCACTATGCCACTTAGCTGCCCCAGAACATGGTTATGTGTTCTAGTCTGCCAGAAATGACAACATGTGATATAGCTGTTTAGAACTATGTTTTGGCTTTCTCTGAGTTACAATTCATGGGACAGGAGAAGATACTGAGGGAGAGTCTTCTAGGCACAGAAAAAGAAATTTAAAGTGACTCTTTAAGGTTCCTGAATGCTCCAAGGTTTTCATGAAATCACAATAAGATTGGATGATACAAAATGGATCAGTGAAGTCCCATCAATCAACAAAAGAGTAAAAATAATTTAGGGATTTAGGGATACTAGCAAGCCTGAGTATTTGGAAAACTGTTTTAATCTGCTGTTCATCATGAAAGGTGATACAGTCAGTAAGATCCCCGATGACTTCAGTGAGAGTTATTTGGACTATGTAAAATCAGACAGACAGACAGACACAGAGGAAGACAGAGAGACAGAAAGACTGAGAGAGAGAGAGAGAGAGAGAGAGAGAGAGAGAGAGAGAGAGAGAGAGAGAAGAAGAAGAAGAAGAAGAAGAAGAAGAAGAAGAAGAAGAAGAAGAAGAAGAAGAAGAAGAAGAAGAAGAAGAAGAAGAAGAAGAAGAAGAAGAAGAAGAAGAAGGAGGAGGAGGAGGAGGAGGAGGAGGAGGAGGAGGAGGAGGAGGAGGAGGAGGAGGAGGAGGAGGAGGAGGAGGAGGAGGAGGGAAATAAAAAGAATGAGAAAAAGAGAGAGGGAAAGACATTTTCCCCCCCAATGGTTTTTGTTATCACTAATGTTATGCAGCCTGGCATGTATACTTGATGATATCAAATGAGATACCATCATATAAAAGTAAGAAGCAATAGAAGGCATTTCATTTCATGATTTGGCCAGAAAAAAAATGAAATTACATCAAGTAGCCTAAGGCAACCTGACTTTATTAGACTCTTAGCCTCAGCATACATTATAATTTTGCCCCAGTGAAGCTTTTTTTTGTTTTGTTTTGTTTTACAAAAAAGGATGCTATGCATGGCTTTCAGAAAGAAGACCCTATCCTTTTCAATTACATCTGATTTATGAACTGCTTAAACTCTTTCCCAAAGCTTGCCTTCCTAACTTCTAGCCTGTCAGATAAACACGACACACAAATACTGCTTGCTTGCAAAATCCTTTTCTTGCATGCCTGTATACTGAGAGGAAGGAACACTGAAGATCCCAAAGAGCTGTTGGTGACAAATGTCTGCTGCATTTCCTAATAGCGGGGAACAAAAGGAAGACTCAAGAGACATAACAGACCCTCTGACAGAAACTTTTTTCTTTAGTTTCTTTGGAAACAATTGCTACCCTATCAGATCTTTTCTTTTTTAAGATCTTTTTTTCCCCTTGCCCTCTCCCCTCTTAATTCTCTCTTTCTAAGTGTGGTCTGCTGTCCAGAAGTACATTTTAAGCTGGGGGGGGGGGCGAATGTTCAAACCAGAGTGAATTATAGAAAACAAACTCTTAAAGTTCCCAAGCCCACAGTTTTCTCACCAGACAAGAAGGGAATAGGGGGTGGGGTGGGAACACTGGGGAAGGGAAGACTCTCCTTATCCCACCCCCTCCTTTTTTTAAAAAGTAAATTTCCTTTTAAAATGTGAAGAAATCACCACTCAGCAGTTAGCTGGCAAGGACGAGAAGATGATCGTCTTTCAAAATAATAACAGTGCAGAACTTAAGTAGAAAGAGTAAATCTTTTGTTCTAAAACCTTACAAATACAACTAAGTCTCTCTCAAAGAACTTCTCCAAAAGTTTTTTTGGAACTCATTCATCTGTTAGTCTAGACTTAGAAGAAAACCCCATAAAACTGTTATTTTTCAAAGAGATAGATTCTCTTCCCATGCAACTCTATATTCCCCAAACTGGAAAGTTAAACCAATTTTAAACTGAGAATGGCTACCCTGCCCAGGCATAGCCCCCCTTCCTATTTAGAATTTGATATAGATTTCAGTGGACAGAATTCCAACAAAGGATTTAGTAAAGGAAAAACTGAATTCTTCCACTCCTGTAAGCCAAAGGGTTGGCTGGTGGTCCCCACTGAGGAAAAGGATATTAGATCAGAGGAGACGTGAGATTCTGCCTGACTTAGGCCCTGAATGCCAGTAATACAAACTGTTTTACTTAACTCAGGAAGTCCTTTTGACCTGTCTCATCTTGGTCATAGAACACAGGTTATTGAGCTTTGGAAGGTGGCTTTGTGGGTTTGTGGTTCTCCTTCCTCATCCCATACTCCTCCTTCCCCAAATCAACAATGGAGATCATTTACAGGGTTAGGGTGTTGGCTTACAAGAAGCCTAGATGGTGAGATGGTGAGTGTCTGGGAATTCTGTCTAGTGAGTAACATCACCCTTGTAGACACATGAGGTCAGCTTTAAATTCCAAATCTTTGCCACCAGAGGCAAGGTGTGGGCGGATGGACAGAGGGGAGGTATGACTGTTGGAATACACAAGGGAAGAAAGCTCACTGGGCCAAAATTAGAAGGTGTCCAACATCTCTGGGTGAGGCATCTCCAAGTCCACTTGGTGTTCAAGTGCATTTACCCTGGGCCAAAACTATCTTCCTGTTTTTAGGGGGAAAAGCTTCAGAGACTCATTTGAGAAAGGCTCAGAAGTTTCTGTGGGCATCAAGTAAATGTTAACCAAACAACGTTTTAATGGATTTTAAAATTATATGTGAATCAGAAACATATGGGTTCAATTTTCCTAGGACTGTCCACAAGCCTTAGCTATTAAAGCAAGAAGCATAGACCTTTTGTTGTTGTTGTTGTTGCATTTCTTTGATAACAAGTTCTCCAAATTAGGGGGGCTATGTTTGTCTCATGTGGATTGTTGATAAGGAATTCTATGGTTTTTGTGTTTTCTATGAATAGGATGATACCTGGCACCACACTGAATAACAATCAGTTTAATTTAATTCAAAAAGCATATATTAAGTAGCAAGAAGCAGCTGGTCAGATTAGATAAAGAAACACCTTTTTTAATTGAGGCAATTAGGGTTAAATGACTTGCCCAGGGTCACATGGCTAGTAAGTATCTGAGGTCACATTTGAACTCAGGTCTTTCTGACTCTAGGGCTGGTGCACTATCCACTGTTCCACCTAGCTCAAGAGTCAGGAAAACCCGGGCTCAAGTCCTGCCTGTTACATCTTAGTCTGCAACCTTAGGTAAGTAACTTAACCACTTACTGACCCAGGAAAAGACCTTAATATTGGAGAACAGTTTCTGATCTGCTCTGGTAAATGGAATTTCTTACCAAAAATTTCCTGTATTTTGCCCACTCATTTGAAAAAACAAGCATTTATTAGTACCGACTATGTATCAAGCCCTGTCCTTGGTCCTGGAGAGAAAAGATGAAAGCAAAACAGTTCCTGCCCTCGAGGGGCTTACATTCTGTTTGTTTTTTTTTAAAGCAGGGCAAAGAGGGCTAAGTGACTTGCCCAGAGTCACACAGCTAGTAAGTGTCAATTGTCTAAGGCTGGATTGGAGCTCAGGTCCTCCTGAATCCAGGGCTGGTGCTTTATCCACTGCGCCACCTAGCTGCTCCCGGGGCTTACATTCTTAAAGTGGAAGACAACATAACTATTTAAGGTACTAGGAAGGTAGCTGTTAACATATTAACTCTTCCAATATTCCAAACATTGCAGTAGATGTTGGAGATAGATACACAGGCAAAATTGAAACAATTGCTGCCCTAAAGGGGCTTACATTTTACTAGAAGGTGGAAGGCAATATGTACACAAGGTAAATTCAAAACAGACAAAATAACAAAGAAATTGAGACAGGGAGGAAAGCTAACAAGTGACTGAATCACAAAAGACCACTGGAGCTGAAGCTGGAAGAGAGCTAGGGGATTCTGATCATTTAAGAACACTCCTTCCAAAGATTGAGGAAAATATGTAAAAAGGTCAGAGTTTGAATGTGCTATCCTACAAAGAACAAACTAGCCACTTTGGCTAAAATGTAGATTATATGAAGGAGAGCAAATCAAATTATGAAGGGCTTTAAATGATAAACAAAGTGAGCTTGTATTTTATCCTAGAGACAATAGGGAGCTCAGAAACCTTCTTGAGAAGGAAAGTAGAATGGTCAGATTCCCATTTTAGCATCTGAACTTTGGCAACTTCCTGGAGGATGGATGAGAGAAAGAAGAGATTAGAAGCATGGAGAAAAATAGGAACTGGCGCTTAGGTCCCTCACGGAAGTATGTTATAAGGAGTGAAAATATTGATAGCATAATAGAGAGGGAGTGAGTGAGTGTTAATATGAGAACAGCTAGTTTCCTAACTCCTCAAATAGATGTATTGTGTTACACTTTAAGAATGTAAGCCTCTTGAGGGCAGGGACTGTTTCACTATCATCTTTTCTCTCCAAGGACAGGGCTCGATACATAGTAGATGTTAATAAATGCTTGTTTTTGAAATGAGTGAGTAAATTAGTTGGAAACAGGAGTAGGTTGGAGATTGTGGGGGGAGGACAGAGATGGGGAAATGTTAGGGGTGGTCAAGGATGGAATTGATCTGTGGCCAATTTGACTTTTCTCCTCTCCTTACTCATTTACTTTGACCAGACCTGAGATTAGGGTGGCAAATGGATTGCAGAGAGGGTAGACAAACACACTTCAGTAAACATCCTTGATTCCCCGGCAGTCTCCAGGTGGATTGAATACTTAACTTACCTTGTGATAATGAATCACCATTACCAGGTTTAAATAAAGTACCCTGGAGAAAGCAGATGAGAATCTTTTGGGGAGAAGAGGAGGAATGGTTTATTTGGTCACTGAATTTACTGATTTCATGCTCTGCAGAAACCACCAGATGCAGCTATGCTGCAGAGATAATGTGGAATTGTTCACCTGTGGCCTCTTCCCTAGGAATTCATATTTTGTTCAAAAGTGTTTCAAATTCAACAGCTTTCTATCACATGAAATTTTAGCATGCCCACTGAAAACTATTTGGATATTTTTCTTTCAAGTATTTCTGGCTAAGGTCGAATGCTTCTTCAATTAAGATTTAGTTAGCTAGATAAAGAAAATTGATCATTGGCATAGATCCAAAGGAAAAATGTGCCTAACTTCCTTTACTTCTCCCTTCCTCCCACCCTTCACCCCTGAATGGACAGCATGGAATAACACTGGAGTAGTAGTCAGGAGAGTGGGCTTTTTCTCCCTGTAAAATTATAAGCACTTAAAAAACAACAACAACCTTTTACTTAATGGAATAAAATAGGCATTTTCATAATATAGTTATTTTCAGCCCTGCTAAAATTAAAGCAAACATTCTTCTCTAATATTTATTCTTCATAATATATTCATCTGAATATGATTAATACATATATATATTTATATGCACATATGTGTATCAACTTAATAAAGTTTTGCTCTATCAATTTGCTATTTATATCTGCATATGTAGGACTAATTTTCAGTTTAGACAATACTGCTACTACTAAATAGCTAGATGACCTTGAACAGGACATTTTCTCCCACTGGTTCTCAGTTTCCCCCTCTGTGAAGAAGAGGAGGTTGGGCCATGTGGTCTCTTATGGTCCTGGTGAGCACTGACACTATACTTTTCTGATCCTTGGTGCCCTTGTCTGTGAAGTGGCTCACTGGGATACAGTGTCTCATTTTTCTCTTCCAAACCCACAAAAGTGAAATTATCTAATAAATTTAGGATGGAAGTTAGAAAAGTCCTTTAGCATTTTGAGTATTTTTAAAAATCCCAATAACTTTGGGTTACTACATATTACTGGAACTGGAATTTCTAGAAGGGATTTAAACATTCCTATCTCCATTTGGGCTTTGCTTCCCTGGCTCTCCGGGGCAGGGGGATGATGAATGAGTTAATATTTGCTCAGTGCCGTGATGAAAAGGACTTTCTTAATACCTTAGGCTTATATGGCTCCATTCTCCCTCCTGCAGAGGTTATTAAAGGTAAGAAGAGGAATGGAGAAGCAGCCCAAGGGTTGAAGTTTCTCTGTTCCTGATAACTTGAAGATGATGAGACTCACCTCACTTGCTCATAGATAACAATACTCATCCACGCTCTCATTCCTGATCCACCACAGAGCCTGGAGTAGGTAAAATGGCAGAACAAATGAACTGGGCCTCCAATCCGCCTCCCTTGGGGCACCCTCATTTTTGTCGGTCTCATTTCCTGGTGTCACTGATTATAATAGCATTTAGACAGGACTTGAAAGTTTGCAAAGTGCTTTGCATGTAGTAGCTCACCTGATTCCCTATAACAAGTCAGTGAAATAGGTCCTATTATTGGCCCTATTCTACAGAGAAGGAAACTGAGGCTGAGAGCAGGTAAAGTGACTTGCCCAGAGTCATTCAGCTGGTAAGGGATTTGTCCAAGGTCACACAGTCACACAATTCAGTCCAAACTGGGGGGCGGGGAACAGAAAGACTAAAACCAGAATAAACATATGAAAACAGACTTGGAGTCAGTCACACAAGCATTTTCTGTTCCCTCCTGCATGTGTGACTAGAGCAGAATAAAGTTCTTCAGATCTTCCTTTCTCTAAGCAGAAGTCTTCTGGCTTTGACTTATGGAAGCCTCTCTGATTCTAGGGTGGTTTGAACTCTTCTATCCCTTTTGATGCTGCTTCTTCTGGTGGCTGTTGGGAAGAAGGTGAGCTAGAGGCATCATAGAATAAGCATGAGCTCCACTCTGTTTCTGTCTCTCAGATTCTTTGTTTGTTTCTTCCTTCCTTCCTTTTCTCTCTTTCTTTCTTTCTTTCTTTCTTTCTTTCTTTCTTTCTTTCTTTCTTTCTTTCTTTCTTTCTTTCTTACTTTCTTACTTCCTTCCTTCCTTCCTTCCTTCCTTCATTCCTTCCTTTCTTCCTTCCTTCCTTCCTTCCTTTATTATTTCTTTCCTCTTCTCTCTGGGTCTCCATCTCTCTGGTGTCTAGGTCTCTCTCTTCCTCTCCATTTCTCTTTCTCTATATATATATCTTTTAGTTGCTTTCATGTATTGTCTTTTCCTACTAGATTGTAAGTTCCTTGAGAGCAGGGGCTGTCTTGTGTGTGTCTGTGTGTGTATATTTGTATCCCCAGCACTTAGCACAGAGTCTGGAGTGAGAGTAAGTGCTTCATAAATGTTTATTCATTGATTGACTCTATTTCTGTATGTCACTCTGCCTTTGTCTCTCCTCCCCACTTCATCCCAAACCCACTTTGCAGAAGCAATGAGTATGGTACATTTTTGTTCCTTAAGGAGGTGGAGTTGCATCTGACCTTATGATTTCCTCTTTCATTTTTTCTTGTCCCCTCTACTTCTCGTCCCATACCTGATGTCTCTCACATCAGAGCATAGCTTCTCACTAAATCCAAAGTTCAACATTTGCTATTAAGTTCTTGTGTGACTGTGGGCAAGCCATTTAAATTCTCCAGTCCTCAGTTTCCTCATCAATGCAATTAGGGGGTTGGACTTGATAGTGTAAGCTTTTGTTTCTAGTTCCAGATTCATGTTTCTATTATTCTGTCACTCTTTTTGGCAAGTCTCACAGTACCTCAGTGAGGCACAGGGGTGTTTACCCCACAAGTATGTGAAGACTTCCTCTAGTGGAATTGCAGATGAAACAATCTGTGCCAATGGCCAACACTTAGAGCTCTGATGAACATTGGAGACTCCAAGGTCATCCACTGCATCCTGGGCTATTACCAGCCATCCTGACTTTTATCTTCTTATTGGACTTCAGTGACTCTGGAAGAGAGAGTGATAACTATACAACTCAGCCTCACTTAAATTTAATTCATGCCCAAGTTAAGACATTACCTCAGGATGTCACTGGTTCTTTGCAAAAATGAAGGACTGGGGCGGCTAGGTGGCACAGTGGATAGAGTACCAGCCCTGGAGTCAGGAGTACCTGAGTTCAAATCTGGCCTCAGACACTTAACACTTACTAGCTGTGTGACCTTGGGCAAGTCACTTAACCCCAATTGCCTCACTAAAAAAAAAATGAAGGACCAACAACATTAAGTAGTTACTATGTGTTAGATGCTCTGATTGGTGCTGGGAATACAAAGAAAGGCAGAACAGTCCCTGACTTCAAGGAGCTCACACTCATATGGGGGAGACAAGATGCAAACAACTAATGTGCAAATAAGATATGTACTTAAATTGGAGGTAATCTCAAACGGAAGACACTAACATTAAGGGAGACTGGGAAAGGCTTCTTGCAGGTGAGATTTTAGCCATGACTTGAAGGAAGTCAGGGAAACCAGGAGACAGACATGAAAGGAGAACATTCCGGATGTGGGGGATAGTCAGTGAAAATGCATGGAATTGGGAGATAGAGTGTTTTGTGGTAAGGAACAACAAGGAACACAATGTCACTGGAGAGGAAGAAATGAAGGAAGGGAGGGAAGAAGGAAGGAAGGGAGGGAAGAAGGAAGGAAGGAAGGAAGGAAGGAAGGAAGGAAGGAAGGAAGGAAGGAAGGAAGGAAGGAAGGAAGGAAGGAAGGAAGGAAGGAAGGAAGGAAGGAGTCTGAATCTGTGATTCCACTGGTATAGGGAACTTGAAGTAAGGAAAACTCTTCTATGCACATTGGCACTTCCTCTGAAGTTATGGTCTTAGAGAGTTTCCTGAGGCAAATTAAAAGTTAACTGACTTTCCTGGGGACATTTAGCCAGAACATGCCAACAATATAACTTAAATCCAAGTCATTCAGATACCAAGTCCAGCTCTCTATCCACCATATATCACTCATAAGTCATGAAAGTTAGAAAAATCTTAAAAAGGAAGGTAATAGCAAAATATTAAACAGGAAATGGTTCATTTTCCTTCTAGCTTTTACATGTGAGAAGAAAAACTGAAACCCCTGCATAGCAAGGATCAAAACTGAATTTGTGAAGAATCATTTCAAATTTGAGCACATTGTGTCTCCTTTTGTGAAGAGTTCAGTTTCCACATAAAGCACAGTAGACTTGGTTCCAATGATAACCCCGTGCAGAATGTTCAGCACAACTCTTCCCACTTCTTACCTCTCTCCTTCTCTACCAGATATACCTGGCCTCTAAGTAATTTCCCCAAACTCCATTTTCACCATGCTCCCCTCCTTCTGCTTAAAACATCTTCAGTTCTTTCTCACTCCTTTTTCTAGCATTCAAGGCCATCCACAATCTGAGCCCAGCCTGCCTTTCCAGCCTTTTCTCTTCTATTGCCTTTAATAACTCCAGCAAAACTTTTCTAACTTATCATAGTTAAATGCCTAAAATGCTCCAGACTTTACCCTCTCTTAGGCTTTTCTCTTCTATTTCTGTCCCTTGTCCCCTACCACTCTCTCTGCTTACAAAAGATTTATCCCTTCTTCAAGACCCAGTTGCAGTACTGTTTCCTCTCTAGAATCACCAAGCCAAAGTGGCTTCTTCCTCTAAATTCTTTTAGCCTTTCTTCTCTGTACCGTGCATCATAGTCTACCTTGGGATATCCTTTATATGGTTATCTTCACTGATCACCTTTTCCTGTATCTCCAACTAGATGCTACATTTCTTGTGGACAAGGATCGAGTCTTGGATTTCTTTATGTTCATCCATTAATTACTACTACCAGTAGTAGTAATGATAATAATGATAATAGCTAGCATATAGATTTTGCTTTAAAGGTTTACAAAGCCTTTTACAAATATTCTCTCATTTTATCCTCACAACAATCCTGAGAGGCAGGTGTCTTTATTATCGCCAGCTTAAAGATGAGGAAACTGAAGTAGACAGAGGTCAAATGACTTGCCCAGGAACTGAGTGTATGAGGCCAGAATTGAGCTCAGGTGTTCCTGACTACTGGTGCAGCACTGTATCCACAAATATTTATCAAGCACCTACTATGTTCAGAACACTGGGCTAAGTGATGATGGAGATACAATGTAGAAATATGATAATATTTTGTTGCACTCTGGCATTTTTCAGTCTTTTCTACAAATTATACACATAGATGGAAACCATTGAATAATGAGTACATGGAGAGATCTGGGGCAAACTACTATTTGAGGTTGGGGTGAAGGGGGGATGATCTTAGAAATCATCCTGGAGGAAGTTGCATTTTGTAGGATCATAGATCTAGTAGGGACTATAGAGGTCATTGAATCCAACACTCTCATTTTACAATTAAGAAAACTGAAGCCTGGGGAGATAAAGAAACATACCCACTTTCACATAGGTCATGAGCACCAAAGGTGGGATTTGAACTCAGGACTTCAGCATTCTTTTCACTCTACTACATAGCCTCCTTTTAGTTCAGCTTTAACCTATAGTAATTTTTTTTTTTACGGGGCAATGGGGTTAAGTGACTTGCCCAGGGTCACACAGCTAGTAAGTGTCAAGTGTCTGAGGCCGGATTTGAACTCAGGAACTCCTGAATCCAGGGCCAGTGCTTTATCCACTTCGCCACCTAGCCGCCCCTAACCTATAGTAATTTAACTGATGAAGAGCAAGATAGAATTCATTCAAAAATAGGAAACATACTTTACTTAATTGAATCATTCAACAAGCATTTGTTAAGTGCTCATTACATGTCAGGCACTGTGTCTGTTCATGTAGTATTAGAGTGAGACATTCCCCTAACCTAAGGAACCTCAGGATAACACCTTACATACAGTGTGTCTGCAATCAGTATGTATTGACTTAATGAATGATGTGGCAGGTCTAATTTGTAAGGATACTACAGGCTTCAGGGGCGACAGAATTATCTTTTAACTTTATTGATTCATGTGGCTTCTCATTTGCCAGTGCAAATTAGACACCCCAAATCATCTAGAAGGGTACTAATTTTGTTCAGCTCCATTTAGATCCAGCTTTAAAGTTGAACTCCAAACAAAGGAAATATTTATCAGAAAACTGGACATCCTTGAGAAATCAGGAAATTCTCATTTCTTTTACTAGTGACTAACTCTACTTTAATCTTTGCTATTGCTTTCTTTGAAGAGAAGTCTGACATTCCCCACAGAATATATTGGAAAGAAATCTGAAAATATATGAATCATGCCCCTGTCCTGATCTTCAACAGAATAGTCAAATAAGGTCATGTTCAGAAAAAGAAATCTCTACTTCCTTTTTTTGAATGCTTCCAAGGATCCATAATTTCATCAGTATGGGTGCTGGCCCCACTGAGCTGTGGCAAACCCTTTATATTTTTGTAGTCTTCTTGATTTGATGTAGGTGGAAAATCATCCTCACTTTGAGGCCAGCCTTCCAAGTTTAGTCTCTCCAAGCCTTATCCTTTGACATGAGTCTGTCTCTCACCTGGTCTGTATACAAAACCTTTCCAGCTTTGTGGGATCTATCAGAGTTCTTTCTCTGCCAGCATATCCTTCAAGAATTCAGTTTGATGTCTATTCCATAGTGAGGCATCCAAATAGGTCTTTACTGGAAAATTCACTCTTCTCAAAAGAAAAAAAATCTTTCCTCCAACATGAATGGCAGATAGATCGTGTACATTGTCATGGATAGCTAATATCTAAAATAACTTGAGGGAAAAACACTTATGAAAATTGCTTTTAAAATCAATTACAACTGAACTGGAAATCTATTGTAATTTGAACTTTTAATTCTGAATATTGTAATTATGTGCCAAGTACCAGAAATAAAATTGTTTTCATAGCTTCCTGGGGCTTTCCAACAGTATGAATTCATATTTAGGCAAGAAAGATAAGGCCAAAAGGAGACTGTTATGAACTCTACTGATTTATATTTGTTTGTGAAAATATCGCTCAGCGGAATAAATTTGAAATAACTAGAGTGCAATTATTTTTTTTATTTCAAGAACACAAAATCAGACAAATCAAGTTGTAATTATAGGGACAAATGTATTCACAAGGAAAATTGTCTTTCAAATATATATTATTGCCTGTCTTTGAAGAGGTTTCATGCTGATTTCCTTACGTTCTTTTTCCTTGCTGATGGACAGGATTTTGCAATAAGAATCCGAGGTCACTGCAAACTTTTGGATTGGTAAATTAAGTTCATATTACATGAGGGTATTAGTGATGTTACATCACTGCCCATTCAGTGGGCAATGTCCTAAGGATAGCTGTTGGTCTATGCTGTGCTGAATTTGTACAAAGGGGTATGACCTTTGGTTGGTTGAGAGAACACTGAGGCAGGATGCTACATACCCGTGTGAAGATAAAGAGTCTGCTTTGCAGATGTCAAATATGGTTGAAGGAATTTGAGCATAGTCAGAGATGCAGACTAAGAACTTTGCCTGTGACTACTGGGAGCCTTCAGAGGTTCAAGAATGGGCGGGGGGACTGGCCCTCAACATGTCAATTGACTTTAAATCCTTGTAACCCTAGAGACTGTTGAGAGCAGACTTCTCAGTGTGATCATTCTCTCTGATGATAAGATCTAAAGTCTTATTTCATTCGCATCTGAAAAACACAATATTCTTATGTATGCTTTGGCATTCTGTGTGTTCTAATCCATAGAAATAACTCCAGTTTCTGATTATTGCTTACTTTGGAAAAAACTTTTAATATTAGTTATGATCTTTTGTGTAACCAATGTTTAGTAGGAGGAATCTAACCTGGTGATTAAATATGACCTTCCCCCTTAGCATGATTAGAGAAAGTGGTCTTGATCCTGGGGGCCCCAAAGCATCATATCCCTACATGGCCAATATGTAAGGCACAGTGGATGGATATAATTCTATCCCAATACCCCTTTTGGAGATAAGTAAGGATAGAAGCAAGAGCCCATCCACCGTCTTTTACAGGCTCCCCATTCAGGCAGAAATCAGTCTCCCTTAGAGATTGGTAAGCCAGATCCTAGATCAGATATCTACCCATGCCAGATGTGACCCAGCCATGTATTTCCATTAGACAGCCCACATATGTGTCTGTCTTACACTGATATGGTTTGGTTATATAGTATAGCTTTTGCATTAATTATCCCTATCTCTTAGGCTTTGACAAGGGATGTAACCTCTGAACTATCTTCCTAAACAGATTATACATCTCATTCTCTCTGAACGCCAGTCCAACTGGCCTACTTCCCGTTCTCTTTACATTGTGTTTTATCTCCCACCTTTGTGAATTTGCACAGGCCATTCCCCCCATACTTGGAATGCTCTACTGTAGTTTCCCCTGGCTTCCTTCAATGTAACCTCCTTCAAGGAGACTTTTCTGACTTTCCTAGTTAGTGCCCTCTCTTCCCCCAAACACTTTGTATTGAAGTTGCATATATCTTATTTGTTAACATGATACATATACATAGAAATATACAGGGGAGAGAGAGAGAGAGAGAGAGAGAGAGAGAGAGAGAGAGAGAGAGAGAGAGAGAGAGAGAGAGAGAGAGAGAGAGAGCACTTTTTGATAGCAGGGACTGATTCAGTTTTGTATTTGCATCCCCAGAGAATGTAGTGGGCACTTGGTGATTGATTCATTCTACAAAAGATCCACAATTTCATAGGATTTTGAACTGAAATAGATCCTAAAGTCATCTAGTCCAGAATTGTCAATCTTGGGACTAGTGGCAGCTTGAGAACTGTAAATCTTGGAATAGAGCCAGGCCAGATTAAAATAATAAAATAACTCCCCCCCAAAAAATACAACCGAGCATAGATAATGTCAGTTTGTGCTTTTCTAAGTCAATATATGACCCACAGGGATCCATTTCTATTTGAGTCTGAAACCTTTAGTGTACTCTACCCTGCTTACATCCTAGATAAAGAAGTAGAAGCCCAGACAGGTGAAGTAATTTAGCTCAAATCACAGAGAAGATAAGCTGAGCTGGGATGCAAGACCAGATCTACTGAGTTCAAATCCAGTATAGTTTCTTTTTTAAAAAGAAAATTTTATTTTTAATTTGTGGAATAAAACAATTATTTCCATAACATAGTATAATAAAAAAGATAATTGTACATGAAACTACAAATCTATGATGTACAAGTTGTTATTTCTTTTAAATATATGATAAAGTTACCATGTAAATTTCTTTTTTTTTCTTTCCTTTCCCCTCCCCCCACCCTAGAGATGGCTATTATTAACTACAAATAGGTATGTATATATATGCACACACATGTACATACATATGTAAAATTATTCTATACCTCTATTCATAAATTCTTTCTCTGGATGCAGATAGTGTCTTTCTCCATGCATCCTTTGTAGTTAATTTGTGCATTTATAATAGTCAAAAGGACTAATTTGTTCAAAATCATTCTTTTAAAAAATTGCTGTTACTGTATACAATGTTCTCTTGGTTCTTCTCATTTCACTTTTCATTATTTCATGCAGTCTTTCCATGTTTTCCTAAGATGATTGAGCTCATTGTTTCTTATAGCACGGTAGTATTGCATCACAATAATATAGCACAATTTGTTTAGCTATTCCCCAATTGATGGGCATCCCTGAAATTTCCAGTTCTTTTCCAGCAAATGGAGGTGCTATAAACATTTTAGAACGCAAAAGTTCTTTTCCTTTTTCCTTAATCATCTTTGGAAATAGACTGATTAGTGGCATTGCTGTATCAAAGGGTATAGGCAGTTTAATAACTCTTTGGGCATAATTCCAGTATCCTTCCCAACAAAGCAGGATGAGTTTCTTAGATTTCCTGGCATAAATTCATTATCTTAACACATGAGGCAGCTTGGAGTTAATAGGCCCAGAGAGAGAGGGAAGTAGGATGTAAGAGGAAGAGCACTGAATTTATGATTGGAAGACTTGGATTTCAATCCCAGTGCTCTTAATCATTGCCTTTTTTACCTTGGGCAAATCAATATCCCTTCCCTGGGCAACAATCTTACCCTCTCTAAAATGGCAGAGTTGGTTGAGATGATCCCTTGGGTCCCTAACAGCCTTAAGTTCCATCATCCAAGGAAAACTAACAGCATGATTTAGTCTAAAAGACATTCAAGGGAATGAGAACCCAGATTCCTGGCTTCTGGTCCTGAAGCTGACAATAATTACAATAACTGAATTTAGATTTGGGTGATTTGGGTTCAAAACCCGATTCTGACAATAACTAACAGTGTAGAATCAGGAAAAACATTTCACCTCTCTGCATCTCAATTTCTGGATCTGTAAAATGAGGGTAATTGAACCAGATATGTCTTGATCATTTTCCTTCTCTTTTTGTCTGTCCTCTTCCCATTTTCATGAATTTAAGATTTCTTCAGCTGCCCTGAGTCTTTCACTAGGATGCTGCTCTGGGGCTTGGCAGGGTCCCCTGCTTTCCTAATCTCTACCCTGTCTCTTCTTCATTTCCACAGGGCTATGTGAAAAGCCTGGCTTGATAAACTGGTAAATTAAGGTTTTAATGAATTACCACTGGCTTATGTTACTGCTACCAGCTAAACTTGGCATTTCAACAAAAGCCTTCAATGCTGAATAGTGGGAATTATAGGAATCTTAGTAGGTCCTAAGAGAGATAATCCGTATTTCTTCCCATGCTCACCCACTCCCCAAACTGGTGCTACCATCATTCAGTTTTTTGATGACTTCACAACTATACAGAAAAGTGAAGATACTTCAAGAGACTATAGTGTTTTTAGAGATATGAAGGTAACAACCTGGAGGAGAGGAAAATCTAGCTCAGCCAGGGAAAAACTAGAGAACACTCCACCTATATGTAGTACTGGGTTCCCTGGCATTATTAGCGTCTTCTTGGGTTCAAAAGGAAGAAATTATCTGAAGATACCACTCAATCAATAAGCATTATTTAGTATCCAACTTCATACCAGGCATGATGTTAGGCTACGGAGATCCAAATATAAAGTATAAAAAATGTCTTACTTTCAAGGCATTATATCTCTAACTAAGTATCTACTATGTGCCATGTTAAGCACTGGGGTTACAAAGAGACATAATGAAACAATCCTTGGTCTCAAGGAGTTTACACTCTACCATTTACTAAATGCTTACTATGTTCAAGGAACTAGGCAATCATAAAAATGAGCCACCAAATTAAAATGCAAATAGAATATGCCATTCTCCAGTCTTCATTCTATGCATGGATTTTTCAGGCAGAGGAGAGAATGGCCCTCTTCCATACTACTATTGAACTCTCTCCATTACTTGAACTTATACCTAGAAAGATGGAGTAATGAATCCTCTCTCCATTTGCATTTTTTATACTGACCATTTAATGTGTGTATAAAGATGATATTCTTGAACCCATCTCTGCAGGGGAGAGGATAGAAGTTGGTGTGTTGAGATTATCTGAAATGTCAATGAACTTATATAGTAAAAATCTTGAATTTTTAAAAAATAAGTTAAGAAAAGGACAAATTAAAAGATAATTGTTGAGCCCCCATAATCCTTTTTGGTGTCTACAGGTTAGAGAATTTAGAGTAGCTTAGAATAATTCTCTAAATTCAACTTTGAGATATATGTTATTTTTTTCTTGCTTGTCTTTCATTTTCCATAGTGAAGCTTCTGCTCTGAATATGTTCTTGAGTAGGATGGAAAATAAGAGAGCCGAGTTTTCATGTGTATACTAAGAGAGTCAGAGTCATTTAAAATTGGAACAAGATATGAAAACACCTATTATGTCATCGTGTCTCACTCTTTGCCAATGCAAAACTGTTGTTTGCCTCTATTTTCCAGTGCCTGGTCCAGATCCATTTTAAATGACCCAAATAATGCAGCTTCCACAACTTCCCTTGGTTGCCCCTTTTGATGTCAAGTAGACCTTGCCATTTAGGCAATGTCTTCTGATATTTAGACTAATTTTTCTGTTTGCTCCATTTCATCCTGTTTCTCTTAGTAAAGTCACATTACAAAATGCTTTCTATTCAATTAAGCACATATATCAAGTGTCTACTATACGCAGAGTGCTGTTCTGGTTATTCATGTGCTAGAAGGGGGATATGAAATTTAGTTGTCCTGATGGAGTTTAAAATCTCATACTGATCACAACCAGCACTTTATATGCTTCATCCTCATAACAACTCTGCAATGGAAGTAGTGTAAGTGTTCTTATCTCAGTTTTACAGATAAGGAAACTGAGGCACAGGGGGGTTTAAGTGACTTGTCCAAGGTTGCACAGAACTACCATCTTCTGCTTCCAAATAGATTGCTCTTTCCAATACACCACAGGTTTGGAGAAGCTTGATATTTCAGTCATATATTATCTCATCACCTAAACTCTGTTACACTGAGGATGTTGGTATCTATTGACCCATTGGGTTACTAAAGGACTGCTCTCTCCAAAAGATAACATAGAAGAGGGAAAGGAACAAGGATTAATTAAAGCACTTACTACGAGCAGGTATTGTGCTAAGAATGTTACAAATATTCTTTTGATCTTGACAATAATCCTGAGAGGTCAGTGTTATGTTAATATTATTCCCATTTTACAGTTGAGAAAACTGAGATTGAAGGAGGTTAAGTGATTTGCTCAGAGCACACAGCTAGGCTAGATTTGAACTCAGGTCTTCCTGCCACCAAGCTTAGCACTCTATTTGCTGTACCAGCTAACTGTCTTAGGGTGGATCTTGGAGATCATGTAGTTCAACACCCTTATTTCTAGTACCTAGCACAGTGCCTGACACAAAGCAGGCACTTAATAAGTGCTTGTTGATGGACTCATTTTATTCATTTCTCTAGTCTAAACATCACCAGGTTCCTATACGGATTTTTGTGTGACATAGTGTCCAGTTCTCTTGCTATCCAGGTTGTTTTCTTCTCTTCAGAGACAAGACTCTCACTTCTGTTCATATCATCAGAAGGGTTATTAGGCTGATTTCACTCTACTGGTCATTTTCAGCCCCCTCTCATAGTTACACTGGCAACCCCCATCTCTTTACTTGGAAAGAGAAAAGAAGTGTTTTCCTCCTTCTCCTCTATCCTCCTTAAGAATAAAAATAACGGCTAGTTTCCAAAGAAAACTAACTGCTATTCACCAACAGGCACTCTAGATATACTATGCAGGTCACTAAGTACAATCACTGTACACCTTGGATAATACCAGGAGTATTTATCAACCTTTTCTATACAAGGGTCATGGGAATGGAACACTCATAGGTGGGGTCTCTTTGCTTCCTCATAGTGGGCAGGAGGAGTATTTACTCCTAGACTATGGCCTGTGTATGTTTTGTTATAAATTCATGAATCTGATCTTGTGTCAGCTAATCAGTTTTAAACTTTTCCTCTAATGTATTAGCATTGTTTACCATGATGTTTTGGGCGAGGGGATTGAAACCTAGATGATTTTTGACTGAACTGGAAAGCCCAAATTCCCATTCCTATAGCTGAGGTGGCTGATGGCACAGTGGACAGAGCATTAGGACTGGAATCAGGAAGACCTGAGTTCAATCTGGCCTCAGACACTTATTAACTGTGTGACCCTTGGAAAGTCATTTAACCTCCATTTGCCTTAGTTTAGAAAATGGGGATAATAACGGTATCTACCTGACAAGATTTTTGTGAGGATCAAATATTTGTAAAGCACTTAGCTCAGTGCCTGGCACATAGTAGACTCTATTTAAATGCTTATTCTCTTCCCCCACTATAGTAATAGTGTTGATAGGAGTGGTAAACTATTATCCTACAATTATGGAAACGAATGGAAGATAATCTAATGCATTGATCATTAACCTGAGAAATTAGAAACACTGAGCTCTCATCCCACTTGTCACATAGAGTATCAGGAAAACTAGATTGAGATATGTCTTTTTTGGACCACTAATTGGTGGGAAATAGTGTTCATCTTTGCTATAAACCATATCTTATTTAAAAATGTTGGGACAGCTAGATGGTGTAATGGATAAAGCACCAGCCCTGGATTCAGGAGGACCTGAATTCAAATCTGGCCTCAAACACTTGACACTTACTAGCTGTGTGACTTTGGGCAACATTTCCCCCCTCCAAAAAAAGTTGTTAAAATTGTTGAATACCATAGTTATTCCATAATTCATAGTTAAATCCACAAGACTCCAGACCTAAAATCATCAGTCGATCATTTGCATGTTCAACAAAAATTTGATGAATAAGTTTGGGAAGCCTGACTCAAGCTGCGCTTTTTTTCCATCTTCCTATGACTTTATTGCCAATGGTTAACCCATGTATCAGTTGCCAATATGAGCATATCCGCAGCTAGTTTAGAAGTTTGTTTACCTTCAGTTAAACAAGTAAGGAAAAAAAGGACGAATGTAAAATAATAATAAATGAGGACATGTCTAGAAACTGAACTGGCTATGTTTCAATCCTGAGGGTACTTACCATAAAAATAATAAAAAGCCAAATGTTTCTAGTTTTCTTTCAACTTACCCTCCTCAACCAGGGGAAATAGCTTTGTCTCTATACCTTTCCCTTTCTAGTTCACCTACAAGGGAAAACAAAAGGGATTTGAAGTTAAGAAATGGTTGACTCTGGAACTAGAAAGTGCTGACAGTTATTGGACAAGTAGCCTTTCCATGGATGATGCAAAGCAATAGTGTGGCCATGAAATTAAAATTGGGAAGTATATAAAAATTCTCACCACAAGCCAAAATGTTGTCACCCATATAAAACTAACCACACAATCAAGAACTACAGTTCAAAAAGACAGATTTGAACCATTAGGACATTAGTCACTTCTAGAGTGTCTTTGTTTCATAGTGGTTGCTACCTTGGCTAAAGAATCTCTGTTTGAGATGAGAAAGAAACCTTGTAGCCAAGATTCTGAAGGGAACAAACAAGGTTATTCTGAAATGGGGAAAAATTTAAAAGTTAAGAAGGTTTTTTGCTTTTTTTGTTTGTTTTCAGTGAAAGGCTTTTGCAGGTCTATGAATAGGTAGCTACTCTTCTAAAAGATCTAACAAAAATTATCTGGCTTTAGGGGCAACTAGGTAGCACAGTGGATAGAGTACCAGCCCTGGATTCAGAAGGACCTGAGTTCAAATTTGGCCTCAGACACTTAACACTTACTAGCTGTGTGACCCTGGACAAGTCACTTAACCCGAATTGCCTCACCAAAAACAAAAACAAAAACAAACAAACAAAGAAAATTATCTGGCTTTGAAATGAAAGATCATGTCAAAGCCTACTCTTATTAGAAAGAAGAGTTAACTTGAAAATTTCAACTCAAGTCAGAATCTAAAAATAAGAGTTCTATAGCTACATGACCAGTGGGGCCATGCCAGTCAATACCCACTAGAGACTTTAATTCCAATGATTTAACATCCAGCAGAGATTACATGTCTAATGGGACAGCATACATCAGAGGTTGTATGTCTGGGAGAGACTAGTGAGGAAGAGAGCTAATATGACTTCTTCAGAGAACATTAAGGACCCTGTAATTTTAGAGATATGATTTCAAAACATATGTTCTGGACCCATGTGTGGCCAAGATAATGTGACATCCATGCCCATATTCTTGTCATATGTGTTCTCTATGTGCATATGCTTCCTCATATGCTCCATAGTCATGTGTTTCCTAGGTGTGTTCACATTTGTCTGTATTCCCTGAATGCATGTGCCCCCTTTCCAATTGATATTGTGTGAATTTGTAGGAGTAAGGGAATATTTTATTGCTACTTTTCTTATAATGCCATCTCATCAAATACCTTTGCTGTGTACTGATTGTGTCCTCTGACTAATCATTTAAAGGTAGAAACAGAGGTAGGGGCTCAGAAACTATGGTTTTGGTGGTCATCAACCCATTGGTTACCTTGAACTTGAGATAGCACTTTCTTGAGGACTCACTGTTTAAGACTGAGGAGTGCCCCTAAGTATCACATAAAGAAAAGACCAATGGATTACCCCAAAATCTTTCTGTTAGTCTTCCTTAACTTAGTAAGTAGAAGTGGAACATATTGGGAGAATGGTCAATTTTAAATTCTTTCTCGGAAATTAAACTCACTCACTATCTCTCTCTCTCTCTCTCTCTCACTCTCTCTCTCTCTCTCTTTCTCTCTCTCTTTTCTTCCCTCCTCCATAATGCATAATGAAGAGATGATTCCATTTAAAATCTGGATTGGTCAAAGGAAAAAAGCTGTTCTTTGGCTTCTTTTAGAAAAGTTGTTGACCAGTTCTCGTCACAGAGGAAAATTTAAGTGGCTTTAGTTAGAACACACATGCTTCGGATTGTAGGAAATTCTCAAAGCTCCTTCCCAAAAGATTCCTGGGCCTCCACACCAGACCTAGGAGCTGTATTTGGACAGGCAAAGTGAAATGGAAAGTTGAAATAATCATGTGGATGAATCAGAGACCCAAACCTTCAACTGAATCAAAATCAAGTGCATTGGGACCTAAATTATGCACCCTCAATTCACAAGATAATTGCTAAATATTCAACTTGCCTTTGGCTGTGTAAACAGAGTGATATATAATAATCTTTTGTTTGAACTGAACACAGAATTCTTCTGGTTACCATTAATTCAAACGCATGCATATATGATATACATATTGTAGATAGTCTATAAATGTATATGTATTACATATGATGTGTCAGTGCATCTCTGCCTGTCCCTCTCAGTTTATTGTATTCACTCTTGTAACAGGGAAATAAGGAGAGAGGTCTATTGTATTGTTTTTAAGCTAAAAGAAATAAATTTCTTGGAAAACATTTTTTAAACCCTAAAATTTTCATCCCGGATGATGGAAGCAACTGAGAAATTATACATTCTTTCCTGCTGATATGTAGAATGAATGCTATTTACACAGGATCTGCAGTGAAGTTTCCTGCTGCTTACCACTTAACCCCAAAATTTGGGGAGGGGAGAAAATTTCTTGTTCTTTTTCAAAACATAAAATAATGATGCTCATGGTCTGTCTTTCCTATTCTCGAATGAAGGAAACCAGAAGGAAAATTCCTTCTTTTCTGCTATCTGCCTCCTCCAGAGACCAAAAGAACTATTTCCTTTAGCTCACAGATCTCTCTCTCTCTCTCTCTCTCTCTCTCTCTCTCTCTCTCTCTCTCTCTCTCTCTCTCTCTCTCATCTTCTCCCTTTCCCTCTTTCTTTTTCTTCCTTCCTTCCATCCTTTCTTTATTTCTCTCTGTCTCTGTCTCTGTCTCTCTCTCTCTCACACACACACACACACACACACACACACACACACACAGGTAAACCCAGTGCTTCTGGCCTAGTATCCAAGTAGAAAGCTCCTCTGCCAGGTTCTCAACATAGGAAAGCCCTTTCCATCTAGGAGTGGAAAGTTGGAGGGGGAGAAGCGTGGTTTCAACATGACTAGTCTGAGGTAACCTACTTGGGCCCATTGGTGTTTTTTTTTCTGTTTGTGTTGTTGTTGTTGTTGTTTTTCCCCCTTGGGGTGAGAGCTGAGGAAGAGTATGGAATCTTAACCCATGGGAACTGAGAATTTGGAAAGGGGATGGTTTCTTTTGGTTGGGGGTGGGGAAAGTTTGGAATGTGAGTCCCACAAAAACAAATCTGGTTATAATTACTTCCTACAGATTCTAGAAAGCAGCCCAAGTTTTCATCAATACAGCAAGTAGCACCCCAGACAGAAACCCCTCTAACAGCAGATTCAGACATTCCCTTTAAAAATTCAACTTTCATATTGTACATGCCATCCACTGATTCATTTCTGCTTAAATGGGGATTCAGAAGCTAGTGTGGAACAAAAGAGACTTATCCTCTACTAGTCAGTGCTTTGAAATCCACACAAGTATAGCTTGTCTACCTTCCATCTACTGCTTTAAAAAAATCCTCCTTTGAACTCAGCTGAAAAAACTATAAGGCACAGGATCCTAAACCAAGCACAAGAAGGTGTCTCAGAAGCTATCCAGTCCACCCCATCCATTTTACAGATGAGGCAACCAGGGTCCAGAGATGAAGTGATTGGCCCAAGGTCATTCTGGGCTGGGACTGGAACCCATGTTCTTTGCCTCTTAGTCTAACATTCTTTCCATTCTACCAGGCTTCCTCTTTCAGATTTCTAAATTATACTCACCACTAACAAGAGATAAGACCTGATATAAACCAAAAATGAGTACCCCTTTTACACTGATCTATTTCAACATCATATGTTAGTGATTTCACAACAGACCTTGATATCCCTTCTAAGGCATTATTTGTTCCTTAACCCCTGCCCTTCATCCCCAATATATCCTATTTTCTCTTTAAAACAAAAAACGATAAAGAGGTTTTTCTATCATCAAGATGTGTGAATGATGTGACTTCGCTAAATTTAGACTACCTACCAACAGTTTAACTTCAGGAAAGATTACAGAAAATCTTATTATAGACATTTGGTGATTAGCATTTATTTTCTTGTATTTCAAACAAGGCTATGATTCCTGACATTTTGAAGATAGTAGTTTATCCAATCCCCAACAAATGATGTAAAAAAAAAGGGGGGGCAGCTAGGTGGCGCAGTGGATAGAGCACTGACCCTGGAGTCAGGAGTACCTGAGTTCAAATCCGGCCTCAGACACTTAACACTTACTAGCTATGTGACCCTGGGCAAGTCACTTAACCCCAATTCCCTCACAAAAAAAAATAGTACTAACAGCTCTCATTCATAAAAAAAATTGAATTTTACAAGAAGCTTTACATGTTATCTTGCTTTATTTTTACAACAACCCTGGGAGGTAGGTACCATTATTATAATATCTATTTTACAGATCAGGAAGCTGAGGCTGAGTAGTTAAGTGACTTGCCCAGGGTCACACAGCTAGTAAGTGTCTGAGTCAGAATTTGAACTCAGGTTTTTCTGACTCCAGGCTTTGCTTCTCTATGCACTGTGCCACCTAGCTTGGTGGAAGTGCTTAGCAGAGAGCCTGGCACAAAGGACTGGCTTAATAAATGCCTGTGGACTTGACTTTATCTATTAAGAAAAGAGCTCCAAATGATGTCCACAAAAAGAAACATCAGGAATCTTTAGGCAGTTTATGGGGCAATGGTAGAAATGGGTACTTGAGGCTGCCTTATTGGTATCCTTTACTTATGTTTGATACCGCATCCTGCATGAGTAAAGTGTGTCACATGGAATAGAAATCAAGCCATATTTGTCCTTAATTATCCATTATTTATCCATTTGGTTTCCTTCATACTTTCCTCACTGTCTTGGTTTTCACTTTGTTTGCACAGGGAATGAGCTTTGAGGTATCCTTTTCCTGTGCCTAAAATTCTCTTGAACGTGGTATGTTTAACCTTTCAGACAGTTCTGTGGAACCAGGAATAGTGAGAGGGAGGAGAAATGGGGGGATTCTAATGATTCTGAACAACTGGTGAGTCCAGACTAAAGCTTTTGTCATGTCCTTTTAAGGTGGGAAATTGAGCCAGAACCAAATTCACTAAGAGTCTGCCTGAACACAAGCTGAACAACTTGACCTTTCCGTTGCATGAAACAATGACCTCTACAAACCATTCTGGCAAATGTCTCTCTGGGGAAGGTGACAAGGCACAGGAGCAGATTCAGAATGACCCCCACCTCTTGTCTGGGCCTGCTGCCAATCTAGAGACCACTCAAACTCCTGATTGATTCTAGGGCTGTCTCGGGGAGAGTGGGGGAGTGATAAGATTTTTCTAGAGAAGGGTCAGGAGGTCACACACCAAACAGAATTATAACTACACAGTGCAACCAATTCATCTCCAGTATGGCCCCCAAGGGACAGGGTTCAGAAGCCTTCTGAAACAGTCAACCTCAGACTTGATCTCTTACTGAGGCTTCTGAAATAGAAAAACATTTATTCAATGAATAATCATTATTAGGGGCCTCCTCATACAGACTGATACACTAGGCAAAATTTGGATGCCACAGTCCCTGCTCTCAGTGAGTTTGCAATTTAATAGATTGCAACCCTATGTGACAGGATCTGACCCCTGTTAATTTAAAGCAATGATGTACAAAGACCCAGCATGAGATAGATTAGCTGGCCTGTCAGACTGGCCATGTCATATAGTGCCTCATTGGCACACAATGGCATGCTTGCCTTCCAATTAAGTGGCATATCATGGATATATTCCAGTCACTTAACCCCAATTGCCTCACACACACAATTTTTTTTAATTTAAAAAAAATTTAGAAATCATCTAACCCAGCCTCTTTGTTTTACAAATAAGGAAACTGAGGCATAAGAGAAAATGAGTGGCTTTTCCAAGGTCACACGTTGAGTCGACGATAGAACTTTATCAGGGGAATGTTCTTCCACAAAAGTCCCCTATGTATAATATTGCCTTTTCCTCAGACATGTAAGCTATATGACCCAATGCTCAGCCCAGAGGAGGAAGAACATTTCTAGGAGACACATTCCCTTGTACTTCCCATCAAGAGTTCCCAAAAGTCTGGCTATGCCTCTTGACATTGTGCTGATTAAGACTAATCTAAGCTGACTAAATTGTCTTATGTTTTCAAAGTGGCTTTTAAGTCACTTGAAAAACACTTTAACTTGTGGTTTCGTGTTCCCCTGTTTGAGCCCAAATTTCACAATAACAAAATAAGGCGAGCACCATTGCTGTCATCTCAATTAATCAGGAAACCTCAGTCAGGCACTTCTTTTTTTTCCATGTGCCTGTTTTCTTCTGCCCACTATTACAGTAGTTTGAAACTGCCAAATGCTTACAGCTTCCACTGATCCTGGGTTGAGGCATTCATTGCATTCATTTGACCAAGTTTTCCAAGCCTCTTTTACACACCTTCCCAACTTCCACATCCACCGCTGTCCTGACTTTCCCAAATCTCTGGGATTGCTTAATCCAAAAGACTATCCTGAAATAGTAAAATCATACACTATAGAGTCCTTGGAGTTCCTGAAACAGCTTTAAACTCTTAGCAATGTGCCTTCTGTTTGTCTCATTTAGTATGTTGAATGAATTGAGGACTTGGGAACCATTAATGAGAAAAAAATTAAAGGAAATCTGTAGAAAATGCATAATTTTGGGCAGCTAGGTGGCGCAGTGGATAAAGCACCGGCCCTGGATTCAGGAGTACCTGAGTTCAAATCCGGCCTCGGACACTTGACACTTACTAGCTGTGTGACCCTGGGCAAGTCACTTAACCCCCATTGCCCCGCAAAAAAACAAAAAACCAAAAAAAAATAAAAAAAAAATAAAAAAAAAAAAGAAAATGCATAATTTTTTTTGTAAGGAAACCAAGAACAAGGGTCTTTCAACAAAATGGCCAATACGGAATTCATTAACCAAATGGATGTTTCTTGTATGTACAATACTTAACCTGTCATGGGATAGCTAAATAGTCATTTTACTTTTGGACCGAATCATTGTATAGGTTAACTGGCCCTTTTCCTTTCTAGTTATTGATTAAAAAAATATAACAAAGCCACACAATTTCATTACCTAAAGATTTTGTTGTTGTTCAATCATTTTCAGTTGTGTCTGACTTTTCATGACTCCATTTGGGGTTTTCTTCGCAAAGACACTGGAGAGGTTTGTCATTTCCTTCTCCTGCTCATTTTACAGATAAAGAAACTAAGGCAAACAGGGTTAAATGACTTGCCCAGGGTCACACAGCTAGTTAATGTCTGAGGTCTGATTTAAAATAAGGAAGATGAGTATTTGTGACTCCAGGTCCATCTTTCTAAGCCACCTAGCTACCCTAAAGATGATTCTTTCTACTACCTTTCTTTCTTTTTGTAGATTTTGCAATCAGACACACCCTGTTACAACAATTAGCTTTTTTTTTTGGCTTAGGGGCAATATAATAGTCACTCAGATCCATGTGATCCCCTCCTCTGTTGCCTTTTTTTCATAAAAGTATTTTATTATATTCCAGTTACATGTGGAGATAGTTTTCAACATTTGTTTTTATAAGATTTCTAGTTTCAAATTTTTCTCCCTCCCTCCCTTCTCTCCCCACTCCCCAAGATAGCAAGCAAGCTGATATAGGTTATATATGTACAATCACAGTAAACATATTTCTGCATTAGTCATGCTGCGAAAGAAGAATCAGAGCAAAAAGGAAAAACCTCAAAAAAGAAAAACAAACAAAAAAAAATAGAAATAGTATGGTTCAATCTGCACCTAGATTCCATAGCTCCTTTTTTTTCTGGATTTGGAGAACATTTTCCATCATGAGTCCTTTGGAACTATGTTGGACCATTGTATTGCTGAGAAGAGTCAAGTCTATTACAGTCGATCAATACACAGTGTTGTTAATACTGTACAATGTTCTCCTGGTTCTGCTCCTCTCAGTCAGCATCAGTTCATGAAAGTCCTTCCAGGTTTCTCTGAACTCCTCCTGCTCATCGTTTCTCACAGCACAATAGAATTCCATTACATTCATATATCACAACTTGTTCAACCATTCCCCAATTGATGGGCATCCCCTCAATTTCCAATTCCTTGCCACCACAAAAGAGCAGCTATAAATGTTTTTGTACATGTGGGTCCTTTTCCCTTTTTATGATCTCTTTGGGTAAAAGACCTAATAGTGGTATTACTGGGTCAAAGGGTATGCACAGTTCTATAGCCCTTTGGGCATAGTTCCAAATTGCTTTCCAGAATAGTTGGATCAGTTCACAACTCCACCAACAATGCATTAGTGTTCTAATTTTTCCACAGCTTCTCCAACATTTATTATTTTCCTTTTTTGTCATATTAACCAATCTGATAGGTGTCAGGTGGTAGCTCAGAGTTGTTTTAATTTGCATTTCTCTAATCAATAGTGATTTAGAACATTTTTTCATATGACAATCTATAGCTTTGATTTCTTCATCAGAAAACTGCCTGTTCATATTCCTTGACCATTTATCAATTGGGGAATGACTTGGATTCTTATAAATTTGATTTAGTTCCCAATATATTTTAGAAATGAGGCCTTTAGCAGAAATACTGTCTGTTGCCTTATTTTAGCATTTATATTAGATGAAAAATTAGTAGTAAAATCACAGATTAGAGTCCCCCAGTTAGAACAATTGTAGCATTCAGGCAGAGATTTCATTCTCCATTCTATCTTAAATTTACGTTAATCCCTTGTGATTCTTTGCATTTTAGGCAAAAACATAATATTGGAAACATTTAGGTAAAAGAAGCAGGCAGTGTACATATATACACACATACATATACATGTGCACATACACATACACATACACACATTTGTGCACTATTGCAATGTCTGTTTCTGGATAATTTTCTGGAAAATCTTTCTGTCCCAGGTAAGATGGAAATCTACAAGGGGGTTCCTGATCAGTTTCTTAAGCAGCCATTCCTTTCTCTCTGTTCACATCTCATAGACAATGTAGGCACCCCCAGTCCTGACTCAGCTTCACTTCTGGCTCAATGATTGCAATGGTCTCAAATTGCTCTCAGTGCTAAGAGGGAATGCTTGTCTCTCTGAATTACAAATCGCAGGATGCCAGTCAATTCTCAAAGCCTTATTACAAAGATGCACATTATAAAGAATGTAAGTTTATATTTAAGGAATGTAAGCTTCATGAGGATAGAGACTATTTCTTTTTCCCTCTTTCTTCTCAGTACCAACACAGTACCTTACACATAGTAGATGCTAAATAAATATTTTTAATTGAATTCATGGACTTGAATGAGAAGGATTGGACTAGATGATTGCTAAGATTCACTCCAGTTCTGACATTGTAGATTGTCTCTGTTCTTAACATGAATATTGCATTGGCATGGGATTCATGTGGTGAAAGGGCCAGTTAGAGTTCAAAGGGCAGATTACTGATCATTTATGGCATTCTCAAAATGTACTTTGTTATATCATTACTTTTTCCCTCTGGGAAATATGTTCTTATTGGCAGAATTAAATTAGATGGAAATGTTTGCCATTTTGGCTCATTCTCAACATTTACCCTCTTTGGGACTGGTTGTTTTCTTCATAAGAATTCCAGTTTGTTTTGCTTCTATTTCAATGGTAGGCTTAATCTCCCTTATCTCCTAAGTGCAATTCTCTCTTCTCCATATTTTTCCTGATATGACTTGCTGTCCACACTGCCTCCAGTTGTACTGTTATAATGTCCTGAGTTCTTAGCTTTCTGGTCACTTTTAATGCCAGCATGTATCTAGGGAATGAGGAAACAGTCCACTGTAGGGCACTTTATACATTTTCAAAAGTTCAAGAAAAATTCTGAATTTGTAAAATTGGGAAAATAACAAAATATAAGGGGGGAAAATCAACTACGGGACACAGAAATATGATAACAAAGGGATAAATACATCTCAAAGCATTGTAGAAACCAGCTTTTTTTGTCAAGCATATCAGAACCACAAACACAGAGATATATGTCTATAAAATGTTCATTATTAGCTTCATATGTAAATCCACATGGAACTAATCTAATAGCTGTTATAATGTTTTGATTTGGGGAGTTGTCTTGCCCTTATCATTTCCTTTTGAATTTTCTACCCTTTAAATAAATTGAGGGTCCCTAAACTTTTCATAAAATATCAGAGTTAGAGGACTTCAGAGGGTCATCTAGTTTAACCCTCTATGACACAGAGTTTAATGTTATGTAAGCACCCCCTCTATAACAAACTTGGCAACTGGACATATGCCGAAATACTTCCCATGACAATAAATTTGCTACCTCACAAAACATACCTTTCCATTTTAGGATACTTCTAACTGTTTAATAAATAAAGACCTATTGGGGCAGCTAGGTGGCACAGTGGATAAAGCACCAGTCCTAGATTGAGGAGGACCTGAATTCAAATCCTGCTTCAGACACTTTACACTTACTATGTGACCCTGGGCAAATCACTTAACCCTCATTGCTCCACAAAACACACACACACACACACACACAAGTAAAGACCTACTTTCTGATTTCTACCCATTGGTCTTACTTCTTCTCTCTAGAACCAAAAGGAACCAATCCAATCCTTTAACCATATGATAGCATTTACATGTTTCACAGAATCTTTTATTCATCAATCCAGCCAGCCAGTCATTCAATAAGCATTCATCAACTATATATGTATTAAGTGTGTGTGTGTGTGTGTGTGTGTGTGTGTACTATGTTTCAGGAACTCTCTTTGGTACTAGAGATACCAAGACAAAAACAAATAGTAAAAATATATCCCTGGCCTTAAAGAACTTACATTCAAATGGGGAGATGATATCTTCACATGTTCTCTTACTCTCAGATTTCTAGGAGTAAGATGGTTTTCTAGTACTGTTACTAGCTCCTATCCATTTGACCCTATTAACAATTAATTGGCAAGTCACCATTAAGCTTTAGAAAAAGAGATTTACTGACAAAATATAAAAAGAATGGTTCCCCCTGAACAGTAGTTGTACTCTTCCCTTATACCCACGATGTCCCTGGGGAGAGTGGGTTCAAACCGAAAAATACAAAAGCAGTGAAACACATATGTAGAGAACCCATGGACAGAGCAGTACTTCTCAAATCCTGGTACAGGGAGACCTTTTTCTCTCTCCATGGAGTTTTCAGCAAATTCCCCATAGATAGCTCTGAGCAGGTAGCTTCTACTGGGCAGGCTGACCAGCTAGGCTCTGAGGGTTCATGTTTCTGTCACCAGCACTTCTCTGGGAGACTCCCACTCCCCAAAGCTGTTTTCTCTCTGGTGACTATCTCTTCACTCACACTGCAGCAACTTCCACTGGCACTGGCCACCCCTGTTTTGGTAGCCCCTACAACTATTGCCACTGAGGTCCAGTGGGATCTCTAATGGGAGCTGTGGAACTCACAAAGTTGCCTGGATACTGTCGTCTCAGAACAGTCATTCCTCTAAAATCAGGAAAGTATAAACACAAAGAGAAAGAAGCAGCTCTGTGATCACACACTCCATGGCTGGGTGGGAGTCAGAGCTGATACCCCTCCTTATGAGATTCTAAGGACCAATTCAAAATAGTCCTGCCTCACACACATCCACCAAGGAAAAAGTCCAAGGGTCAGATCTCTCCTTCTGTACATTCACTCACTCAGAAACCCCTGAGTCATCATCAGTTCTTCAGGCTTTGAATCCAACTACAAGACTTTTCATCCCTACTTAGTAAAAACTCCTCAATCACACATGTCTGGTGACCAGCCCTCAAACCAACCAATAAATACCTTCCAAGTACTGGGCTTCAATCATCCAGTCTATTGTCAATACACTTGCATCAAACCCCAGCTTTCCACTACACTTTCTTCCCACTGTTCCTAGTTCTCTTTCAGGGACAAACTGAATAAAGCTAAATCCTTTTTGGTGTGACAGTCCTTCAGATATTTGAAGATAGTTATCACATTCCTCCAGAGTTTTCTCCTTTCCAAGCCAGTCAATACAGAATGAAATAAGTGTTGTGAATAAGGTGGGTGATCACGTTAGGTCATACTGGAGGGGATGGGGGAATGGGAAGGCATCCAAAACACTGTGACTAAAAATAAATGAAAGTGCTTATCTTGTGTGGCTGCTAAATTGACTCTGAAAACAGTGACAGAGGTGAGTGCCAACTGATCCATGTACAATTGCAATGACATTGGAATAAAGAGACAGCCTCCCTGGGGAGTGGTTTTGAAGGGTCACATTTATTTTGGTGTATGAATTGTGGTAGATTTTTTCTGAAAAAAATCACTCCTTATAGACACACTTCACATAACATGTTGTTAATACAATTGTTATTGTTATTATTATTGAAAAAACTGGAAACCAGAAGGTACGTGATCTACACATCCTCAAGAAATAAAGCAATAATTCCTTTCATTTTCCTTAGAGGTTAGCATAAATATACCTAAAACATTCAAGTTTTTATTGGTCTGTTTGGCAAAGTTGATACCAAGGACATCTCCCAGGTGGAATGGGGGAAGAATGTTAACTAACATCTTCATCAGCAGTACTTCTCCCAAAGTGCAGGTAAACCAGACACAGGATGATTGGGAAAAGCTTTGGCCCCTGAGTCAGGGATTCTGTTTTAATTTGAAGGTCTCCCCTCACCTTTCCTTCCTGACCTGGGACATCCCCTCTCCAGAGAGCTTTGACTATAACAAGTTCTCTTATGATGAAGTTAACTTACAAAGCATTTTTTTTCTTGATGGGTCTTTTAAGAGAGAGAGAGAAGGAATATAGAGATACTATGGAAAACAGATAAATTAAGTCACTAGATAATTTAGTAGATGGATCTAATGCATAAAAAGGTGACAGATTTTACTTAATATCCCCATCCACTAAGCCAGTAGGTAGAGATTAGGAGAGAAAACATTTCAAGTTTGGGGAACCACCAGAAAACAACAACAACAACCCAAACCAAACCAAAACAACAACAACCATGTCCCGAATGGAGAGGTGGAATGTTTTTGTTCATGGAACAGCATGTTCCAGGCTAATGTCATTGGATCAAAAAATGTATTCTGGGAAATAAGGTGTAAGAATACTTGCAAAAGTGGGCAGTGGGGCATGATATAAAGGATTTTGAAGAACAAGCAGGATTTTGTATTTAATTCAGGAGGCGATGGTGATAAGAAAGATACAAAGAAACTAAAAAAAAAATCCCATCAATTGTTCAAAGGGTTCAGAAATCTCTCTCAAAATATGTCCCCATTTTAGGATTTTAGTTGTCCTGTATTTTTCAATCCAGACCAATTTTCTTATAATGGTACTGTAGCATACCCACTAACTAAAGTGGGCAAGCAAATAAGTATTGCGTCAGAGGCCTTCTTAGGATACCCCAAACCTTTCACTAGTGACTGTACTAGCTTTCCTCCCAATATTGGGGCCACTTGAAGCCTCACCTTGTCTACGCGTGCCACTGTTAAAACCTCAGGGCTTGGGGGCAGCTAGGGGGCGCAGTGGATAAAGCACTGGTCCTGGATTCAGGGGAACCTGAGTTCAAATCTGACCTCAGACACTTGACACATACTACCTGTGTGACCCTGGGAAAGTCATTTAACCCTCATTGCCCCGAAAAAAGCCAAACCAAACCAAACCAAAACCAAACAAAAAGCAAAACAAAACATCCTCGTGGCCTACCTTCCATCTCCTGTTATTGTCATTCACAGCACTATGCCCAAGTTCTTTATTGATAAATTAAGTCAAGTTGACAAGCATCTGTTATGTGCCAATCACTGTGCTAAGCAATGAGGATACGAAAAAAGGAAAAATAGTTCTTGACCTCATGAAGCTTACAGTTTAACAGGGGATCAAGGGATATCAGGATAAATTGGGGATCATCCCAAACTATCCTATTCCAGGGACCAACTGCACTTTTGTCTTTGCCTTCTCAATTAACTTTACCCCTCTCTCCTCCAAGCAAACATAACTAAACTTACTTTCTAATCCCCTAACCCTGCCCTCCTTCCCTGTATCACCTCCACTTCCCACCCCAGCACACACAGTTATTTATCTGGTTTGGTAGACAATAGAGAAAAGACTTGGAAAACTATATCTTGTGAAATAGTTGGAAGAGTAGTTAAGTGTGAGGTATAGGATTTTGATATACCAGAAGGAATAGAGGAATGTAAGGAAGAGGGAATGTGGAAAAGATGTCTAAGAGAGCAGTAGATAGAGTACCTCTAGTGGAGAATGGGATGATGGAACAGCAGCAAGGATGCACAAGCAGAGGAGAACAATGCTAATGGCCAGATTCCCTTGTTCACATCAGAGCATGTGCTGGACTTGGGGTCAGAAAGACTTAAGTTTAATCAATCATCAAACAATCAATAAACATTTCTTTAGCACCTACTTTGTGCCAAGCACTGTGCTAAGCACTGGGGATACAAAAGAGGGAAAAGATAGTCCTTACCCTCAAGAAGCTTACTATCTAATGAACCCTATCTCTGACATTTATTAGCTTCGTTATCTTGGGAAAGTCACTTAACCTCTTAGTTTCTTCATTTGTAAAATGAGAAGAATGGAAATCAATCAAAGGATGGCCTTTGATGTCCTTCCTACCTTTAAATGCCTAAATTTATAAACTCTAGAGAGTTATAAATGTCAGGAACTAAGGCACTATGATGCTCACCCTCATCCTCATCATAATAGTTGTTGCATTTGTAATAGCCCTCTAGATTTTAGAAATAAGGCATTTTCATATGTGTTATCTCATTGGAGTCTCACAACAACCCTTTGATATAAGGAGGATAGACACTGATAGCCCCATTTTTACAGATGAAGAAGCTAAACTAAATTGTATTTTCCCAATTTTTACTACTAACATGTAGTAGACCCAGATTTCCAGTGCCCAAACTCCTGTGCCATAAAATAATGTAAAATATATTCTTTTAAAATATTTTGTTTGCCAATTATGTGCCAATAAACTTGGCAATTTAAGTGAAATGGAGGAATATCTACAAAAATATAAATTACCTAGATTATCAGAACAAGAAATAAAATACTTGAATAACCCAATTTTAGAAAAAGAAATTGAACAATCCATCAATGAACTTCCTAAGAAGAATTCCACAGGACCAGACAGATTCACAAGTGAATTCTACCAAACATTTAAAGAACAATTAATCCCAATACTATATAAACTATTCAGAAAAATAGGCAGAGTCCTTTTATGAGACAAATATGGTGCTAATACCTAAACCAGGAAGAGCCAAAACAGAGAAATAAAATTATAAACCAATATCTCTAATGAGTATTGATGCAAAAATTTTAAATAAAATACTAGCAAAGAAATTACAACAATATATTACAAGGATCATACACTATGACCAGGTGGGATCTATATCAGGAATTCAGGGCTGGTTCAAAATTAGGGAAATTATCAGCATAATTGACCATATCAGTTACAAAACCAACAGAAATCTTATGATTATCTCAATAGATGTAGAAAAAGTCTTTTACAAAATACATCACCCATTCCCATTAAAAACACTAGGGAGGGGGGCATCTAGGTGGAGCAATGGATAAAGCACCGGCCCTGGATTCAGGAGTACCTGAGTTCAAATCCAGCCTCAGACACTTGACACTTACTAGCTGTGTGACCCTGGGCAAGTCACTTAGCCCTCCATAGCTCCACAAAAAAAACAAACAACCCCCCCCCCAAAAAAAAAACCACTAGGGAGTATGGGAATAAACAGAACTTGCCTTAAAATGATAAGTAATATTTTTCTAAAACCATCAGCAAGCTTTATCTATAATGGGGATAAGCAAGAAAATTTCCCAATACAACTGGGGATGAAAAAAGAATGCTCATTATTATGTAATATTATACTAAAAATGTTAGCTATAGTGATAAGAGAAGAAAAAGAAATTAAAGAAATTAGAATAAGCAGTAAGAAAACAAAACTATCACTCAAGGCTGTTAATATGATATTATACTTAGAACATCCTCGAGAGTCAATGAAAAAACTACTTGAAATTATTAACAACTTTAACAAAGTTTCAGGTTGCAAAATAAACCCACATAAATCATCTGTATTTTTATATATTACCAACAAAAGCCAACATCAAGAGATAGAAAGAAAAATTGCATTTAAAATAACTGTACACTATATAAAATACCTGGGAGTCTACCTGCCAAGACAAACCCAGGAACTATATGAACACAACTATAAAATGCTTTTCACACAAATAAAGTCAGATCTAAACAATTGGAAAATATTAATTGCTCATAGTCAGGTTAAGCTAATATTAAAAAAATAACAATTCTATGTAAATTAATCTATTTATTTAGTACCATGCCAATCAAACTATCAAAAAAAAAAGTATAGAGCTAGAAAAAATGACAAAATTCATCTGAAAGAAAAAAGTTCAAGGATATTAAGAGAACCAATGAAAAAAATATGAAAGCTGATTTAGCCATACCAGATCTCAAACTGTATTATAAAGCAGTAATTATCAAAACAATCTGGTTCTAACAAATAAAGTGGTGGATCAGTGAAACAGATTAGGTACAAATTACATTATAGTAAATGATCTTAATAATCTCATATGTAATAAACTCAAAGATCCAAGTTTTTGGAACAAAAACTCATTATTTCACAAAAACTACTGAGAAAACTGGAAAATAGTATGGCAGAAACTAGGCATAGATCAAGATCTCATACAATATATGAAGATAAGGTCAAAATGGTTACATAATTTATACATAAAGGGTGATACTGTAAGCAAATTAAGAGAACACAGAATAGTTTATCTGTCAGATTTATGGATAAGGGAAGAATTTAGGACCCAAGAATATATAGAGAACATTACAAAATATAAAATAGATAATTTAATTATATAAAATTAAAAAGCTTTAGCACAGGGGACAGCTAGGTGGTGGAGTAGATAAAGCACCAGCCCTAGATTCAGCAAGACCTGAGTTCAAATCCAGCCTCAGTCACTTGACACTTACTAGCTGTGTGACCCTGGGCAAGTCACTTAACCCTCATTGCCCCACCAAAAAACAAACAAACAAAACCAATAAACAAACAAATGAAAACTTTGGCACAAACAAAATCAATGCAACCAAAATTATAAGGAAAGCAGAAAAGTAGGAATTTTTTTGCAACAAGTGTCGCTGAAAAAGCCCTAATTTCTCAATATATAGATAACTGAGTCAAATTTGTAAAAATACAAGTCATTTCCCAATTGATAAATGGTCAAGGGATATCAACAGGCTGTTGTCAAACAAAGAAATCAAAGCTATCTATAGTCATATGAAAAAATGCTCTAAATCACTATTGATCAGAGAAATACAAATTAAAACAACTGAGGTATCACCTCACACCTGTCAAAGTGGCAAATACAGCAAAAAAAGAAAATATTAGATGGTGAAGGGGATGTGGGAAAACTGGGATGCTAATTCACTGTTGGTAGAGTTGTGAACAAATCCAACCATCCTGGAGAGCAATTTGGAACTATGCCCAAAGGGCTATAGAACTGTGCATACCCTTTGATCCAGCAGTACCACTTTTAGATTTTTATCCCCCAAAAGAGAAAAATAACTAATTGTACAAAAATATTTATAGCAGCTCTTTTTGTGGTGGCTAAGAATTGGAAATCAAAGGAACTCCCATTGATTGAGCTAAACAAACTATAGTATATGATGGTGATGGAATATTATTGTGCTATAAGAAATGACAAGCAGGACAATTTCAGAAAGGTCTGGAAAGATTTATATGAACTGATGTGTAGTGAAGGAAGTAGAACCAGGAGAACATTGTACATAGTAACAGCAATATTGTTTTATGAAGAACAATAAATAGCAACGATTCTCAGCAATAAAATGATCCAAGACAATCCAAAAGGACTAATGATAAAACATACTATCCACTTCCAAAGAAAGAACTGATATTGATTGAACACAGACCAAAGAATGATATTTTCTACTTTCTATCATTTTTACTTTTATTCAAGTTTTCTTATATGAAATAACTAATATTGTAATGTTTTACATAATTGCACATATATAACCTATATTTGATTGCTTACTGCCTCAGGGAAGGAGAACGGAAGAGAGGCAAGAAGAGATAGAATTTGGAATTTAAACCTTCAAATAAAATGTTTAAAATTTTTTAGAATTTATTTTATAGGGTTTTTTTTTTTTTGTTTGTTTGTTTGTTTGTTTGGTGAGGCAATTGGGGTTAAGTGACTTTCCCAGGGTCACACAGATAGTAATTGTTAAGTGTCTGAGGCTGGATTTGAACTCAGGTCCTCCTGAATCCAGGGCTGGTGCTCTAACCACTGAACCACCTAGCTGCCCCTTATAGTTTTTTTTAACATAGCTTTTACAAAAATTCCTTACAAAGATTCTACAACTGTTACAAATAAGTGAGGCCACATAAAACAGCCATATCTAAAAATGCATGTCTCATTTCACACCTTGAATCCACCACTTGAATCCTGCCAAGAGTCAGGAGGCATTCTATGCCATCATCTAGTACTTTTTCAATGGTGGTGCCTGGCCTCTCTTCAAACAATCATCTTACCAGTCTGGTGGTTGAAAGTGGAGAGGTATGAGAAGAGTGTTTCAGGTGTTTACATCATCACTCATTCTATAAACCTCTCTTTACAAATTGTATGATCTCCACAGACTTCCATAGAGTAGGAAAAGGGAAAGAATTTTTCTTTCTCTCTTACTGATGGATAAACAGATACACTTAAGTGACTTGACTAAGGTGTCATGGTGGTAGCAGAAGTTGAATTAATGCCTCCTTAAGCCCAGTTGAGAATTGGGTCCATTAAATCATTCTTTGTTTTCCATGATTGATAGGCAAGCCAAGACAACTCCTACAGAGAGCATTTAAACACCAAAGCCTAATAACTCAAATGATTAGGTTAAAGAACACTGCTCTAGTCAGGGATAATGCCTCCCCTGTCACCAAGCTCCTAGAAACACGGCCTGAGCAAGCTGTATATGTGCAGTCTGATTATTTGTTCAGACACGGCAGGTCTGGTGAGATATGAGTCTTCAAAAAACTCCCCTTCCCATTTCAGCACTTTTCAAATTCCCTATTTTCTGAAGACAAAAGTTTTATTGTGTTCAAAGAAAAAGTCCCCAGTAAATTGAAAATGCAGTTGTTAATAAATCCAGAATCTGGTGGAAATCTGAGCATGAACATGGAGTGATTTAGCATCCCATTGCTTTACCAAAGAGCAGACTGCATTTTAATATAAGGAGCTTTGGTAAAGCAATGTTTATATTACAATTAAGGCTAGGATAGCACTGAGAGTCATTTCCTTAGTGTCAGTCACATGTCTGAGATCAGAAAGCATAGAAAGCCAGACCCTGACAAACAGATATAGGTTCATGTATCTTGCCTTGGTAGCTGAACCGGCCTTATTTCATAAATATTTGCATTTGTTCTTCTTCCCATTGCTGGCACAACATTGCTAGCAGATAATTGATGGCCTGAGGGTCCAGTAGTGTTCCCTACAGGGAACTGGGAACATAACCTACCCAGGCTGCATTATTATATTCCCAAGAGCTCTGTTCCAACCCTTCAACTCTCAGGATCACTACCCCCTCCCAACAGGCACTGGCTAGGGTCCTTCTACCTAATTGTTGCCTCACAGAGTCCTCTGGGATTTACTACATCTGACCTGCCTCTTTGGCCTTCAATGCGTTGAAACTTTCTAACTGAAAGCTGAATCTTCCTATTTATGTTGTCTCCCTTAATTAGGGAGCTCCTTGAAAGCAAGAACTGTCTTGTTTATTTATATCCTCAGTGCTTAACACAGGGCTCCCTACCTAGTGTTTAATGTTCCTCCATCCCATTCTAAGAAAAAGGAAAGGCTAAAAGAGAGATGTAGTGGAAATAAAAAAAGAAAACATTCCACTGAGCTAAAATATAGTATGTGCATGCAGATCGGGGCTCTGCATAAATATTTTGCCTAATTCTCTTTTGTATTAGACACTATATACATCCAAAGCCATGATGAGCATAAGAAAAATGTAGTTTTACCCTAGGATACCAACATGGTAAGAGGTCACTCTTTCCTCTCTTAATCCCCATCATGCCTTTTGCTCCTTTATTACCTGGTTCACCAATCCTTTCCTTGTAATCCCTGTGAGGTCCCTGCATGATTGCACCCATGGGATGCCCTTCTTGTCCAATTGCCAATAGGTTGCTGTGTTTTACCCCCAAAGCATACTCTCTGCCCTAACTCAAACTGTTTTCTTTCCTTCAGGTAAAAACATTCCTAACTATGTTTCTGTACACTCTCCAAGTGTATAGAGGAGATGTAATCTTTTGCTTCCCTCCTATGTCTTTCATTGTTGATGCTGATTTTTAGAGAAGGGAAGAAGGATGTCTATCCTGGGTATTATTTTCATTCTGTGCAGAGGTAACCATTAAAATAGTTCCCCTTTATGCACATATTTGGTATGTCCTTAACTAATATCCCCTTTCCAGGCTACCTACTGGGAACATGTCCTAGGCTTTATAGCTAGGTACAGTAATGCAGTGTCCAGGAGTCAACTGAGAAGGAATTTTTATTCTCCTATAAATGCACATCTACTATGTATGTTTATTTCCCCTATTCTACCATTGGAAGAGGAAACTGAGCAGAAGAGATGATTGCTAATACCCAGGTCCAAACCAGAAGAGGTTAGATAGCCCAAGGCTAGAATTTTCTAGGCAGTTTGCTTGGACCACCATTCTGTGTTTTGCCCTAGGCATATCCACATTTGCAAAGGGAAGTGCATCATTTGAAACTAGCCTTCTGCCTTTGCATCTGCTGGTGGAAAAACAGCAAATCCCTTTGCTAATTCTCCACTGCTGTCTTCTTCACTACCAAACCATGTTATAGAGTTGTGACAAGTTGACTACTGGTCAGGGGAGTGCTGACTTTTCTGGTCCTCCCTTTCTACACTCACAAATGCTCTGTCTAATTTCATTGCCACTGTGAAGAAAGTCATCTGAAGTATTGGCCGCTTCTGTTGGCTCCACTGTTGTGACCTGTCACCAGTTAAAGAAAAACCCATGGGAAAAACATCATATTTAGTGATGTTGCTTTACAATTCTTCTTTTCATTTTCACAGTACTAAAACAGCTATAGCATGGTTTACCACAAAAAGAAGGAAAGAAAAGAAGGAAGGAAGAGAAAGAAAGAAAGAAGGAAAGAAACCTTGCTAAGACTCTATTGAATAATCTACCCAAATAAACTTCAGCTCTTTGTCAGGAAGCCATTCGTTTTGCTCTTTATTCATCATTTCTCAAAGGCCAACCCTCTATGGGACTCCTATCATGTGTAAAAATAGCTGGCTTTCCTAACTAAAGAGAAGAATATGTGTGCCAGGTACAACAAAAGCCTAAAAGGCATCAGTTTAATGGACTGTATTTGGTGGGCTTGTGCCAAACATTTATCAGGTAGATAATCATTTTCCTACATGGTACCCAGAGGATTATGGGAAAACATATTTACCCACTAAACCATGATAAGGTTAAGATGGTTTCTCTGATCCTTAGGATGGATTCTATAATCATCACCTTGAACAGACATGTATTTAGGCTTTCTTGTGCCTGGTACTTTTCCCCAAGGGGATTTCCCTCAATGAATCTCATTGGCTATATGCCTGCTATTGTAGAAAAATATAAAATTCTCCCATTTTGTTGGAGGTGTGGATGAAGAGAAGGCAAATTCCTTTTATTTATATTTTCTTAGAACCTCAACTGGGCACTTAAAAAGTTACATAACTGGGGGCAGTTAGGTGGCTCAGTGGATAAAGCACTGGCCCTGGATTCAGGAGTACATGAGTTCAAATCCAGCCTTGGACACTTGACACTTACTAGCTGTGTGAACCTGGGCAAGTCACTTAACCCCCATTACCCCACCAAAAAAAAGAGTACATCATCTATTTTAAGGGCAGCTAGGTTTCACAGTGGATAGAGCACTGGCCCTGTAATCAGGAGTACCTGAGTTAAAATCCGGCCTCAGACAATTAACACTTACTAGTTGTGTGACCCTGGGCAAGTCACTTAACCCCAATTGCCTCACTAAAAAAAAAAAAAGCTACTTAACTAAAAGAAGTATGGGTATTTGGGGGGGGATCAGTTTCCAGACATGCCTTTTGAAAGTACAATATAAAAATATACTGATGGAGATATTATTTCCCTCACAGGAATGGTTTCAGAAAACAATGTAGCACATTAAAAGTTTCTTGTTATATTTGGATTGTAGGTGTTAGCCTCAAGAATGGTATGGATTTCTTTTTTTGTTTGTTTGTTTTTTGTGGGGCAATGAGGGTTAAGTGACTTGCCCAGGGTCACACAGCTGGTAAGTGTCAAGTGTCTGAGGCTGGACTCAGGTCCTCCTGAATCCAAGGTCAGTGCTTTATCCACTGCACCACCTAGCTGCCCCCATGATATGGATTCCTAATGAAATTTTGGCTTTTTCAATATCAATTAAAATTTTTGAAAGCAGATTTCAGTATAATATTGCTTTGGAATAAGCCTGGGTCACCAACAAAGAACTGAATATTCATTACTTCTCCTTGGGAAAGCAATACAACCACTTGTAGGAAGCTGAGATAAAATTTCCTTGACTGTGGCTGGTGGTAGCAAAATACAATTCAACAAGTATTTTTGAGAATCAGACACTGTGCTAAGTATTGGAGTAAAAAGAAACAGTTCCTGCTCTCAAGTACTTTATATTCTTTTTGGTCTTTTATCTTTTCTAATTACATGTAAAGACAATTTTTAACATTCTTTTTTAACAATCACTTTTTTATGTATTTGTTTTTGGGGATAGGACGATGAGGGTTAAGTGACTTGCCCAGGGTCACACAGCTGATAAGTGTTGTGTCTGAGGTGAGATTTGAACTTATCCACTGCACCACCTAGCTGCCCCCAACATTCACTTTTTATATAAAATTTGGAATTCCAAATTTTCTCCCTCTCTCCCTTCCCTCCCTCCTCCCTAAGATGGTAAGCAATTTACTATAGATTATATATTTGTAATCATATAAAACATATATCCATATTGGTCATGTTGTGAAAGAAGAAATAGAACAAAAGGGAAAAAATACAAAAATAAAGAAAGTGGGGAAAAGTATGCTTTTCTCTGTATTCAGACTTCATCAGTTCTTTCTCTAGATGTGGATAGCATTTTCCATCATAAGTCTTTTGGACTAGTCTTAGATCACTGTATTGCTGAGAAGAACTGTCAATCATAGTTCATCATTGCATAATGTTACTGATACAATGTTGGTTCTGCTCACTTCACTTTGGATCAGTGCATGTAAGTCTTTCCAGGTTTTTCTGAAATCTACTTCCTCATCATTTATATACCACAACTTGTTTAACCATTCTCCAATTGATAGGCATCCCCTCAATTTCTAATTCTTTGCCATGATGAAAAGAGGTTCTATAAACATTTTTGTACATGAAGGTCCTTTCCCCTTTTTATGATTTCTTTGAGATATAGACCTAGAAGTAGTATTGCTGCATCAAAGGGTATGCATGGTTTGCCCATTGGTCATAGTTCCAAATTGCTCTTAGAGAGCTTATATTCTACTGGGAGAGAGAAAGCAAAATGGATGAAACATGGCTATAGACAGGGGTATGCTGGAACCTACTCTAAATGGCCTGTTAAGTTTTCAGTGTGAATAGTGACACCATACACATCAACAAATGCTATTGATAAGGGTTTGATTTATTGTTTTATTGATAATTTACAACAACTCTGGGGTGAAGGTATTATTATTATTATATTGATTTTACAGATACAGAAACCTAAGAAGGAAGAGGCAAGATGGCAGAGTAGAGGAAGCACTCAGCCAAACTCTCCCAACATTCCCTTCCAAACAACTTTAAAATAAGGCCTCAAACTGAATTTTGGAGTGGCAGAGCCAAAAAAAGGGCAGGACAAGATATTCTTCCAACCCAAGACTAAGGATGTTGGAAGGAGAATTCTGTGACACAGGGGTGGAGGCTGGCCTGGAGTCCATGTGGTTGCAAAACATGTGATGGGACAAGGTGGTGGTAACAGAAGCAGCAGCAGGTTCAGAAAATCTCAAGCCAGAGATGGTAAGGAGGAATGACCACAGGTCAGGAAGAGATTACAGGGAATCTCTGTGCTTGCACTGAATTTAGGACTGGAAGCTATTGGAAATTTTATTGCCTATATCCAAGTCTGGGTCACAGCTCAAGGGCTGGGAGGACCACTTTAGCTTAAGATGGAGCAGAAATCCTGAGGAGCAGTATCAACTGCAATCCCAAGAGATCAGGAACCCTTCCTGGTTAAAGACCAGAATGCAGAGCAGTAGAGCAGTAATTATACCTCTACCCAAATTGTACCACCTTGGAAGCACTGAAAACTTTTTTTAAGCACTCAAAACTTTTAAACCAACAGAACTAGCCATAGAAATAGTAGTGGGAAAAAGCCTGAAGCGTGGGACAGTGCCCTCCCTGCCCTTATATCAGGAATAGAGCTTGACTTTAATATAAATTCAAAGTCAAGAAATAGATTGGAAAAATGAGTCACCACCCCAACCTCCCCCCCCCCCACAAAAAAGAACTTGACCACAGAATCTACTGTAGTGACAGGGAAGACTAAGACACAAACTCAGAAAGAAAAAAAAATAATGGCAAAACAATTACAAGCAAATCCTCAAAGGGGAAGAAAAAAGTGAATTGGACACAATGCCAATGAGAATCCCTGGAAGATTTAAAAAAAAAAAAGATTTTTAAATTCCTCAGAATTTTAAAGAGTGGTGAAGGAAAAAAAATGCAAAGAAATGAGAGTTATGGAAGAAAATTATGGAAGGACAATTAAGACCTTAGTAAAAGAGGTACAAAAGATAAAGAGAATAACACCTTAAAAACAGAATCGGTCAAATGGAAAAAGAGGTACAAACCTTCACTAATGGAAATAGCTCCTTAAAAAGCAGAATTTGCCAATGAAAAGAGAAAAAAAGCTCACTGAGGAAAATAATTCCTTAAAAAGCAGAATTGGAGGGGCAGCTAGATGGCGCAGTGGTTAAAACACCGGCCCTGGACTCAGGGGTACCTGAGTTCAAATCTGACCTCAGACACTTGACATTTACTAGCTGTGTGACTGTGGGCAAGTCACTTAACCCCCGTTGCCTAAAAAAAAAAAAAAAAAGACAAAAAAAAAGAGCAGAATTGGGCACTTGAAAGCTAATGATTCCTTGGGACATCTCAAGAAACAATTTTTAAAAGTCAAAAGAATTAAAAAATGGAATAAAATATGAAAAATGTTATTAAAAATAACTTATCTGGAAAATACCTCAAGGAGAGATGATTTGGGAATTATGAGACTTCTTGAAATCCCTGATCAAAGAAAGAGCCTAGATATCATTTTTTAAGACATTACCAAGAAAAACTGCCCTGATGTCCTAGAAGCAGAGGGTAGAGTAGAAATTAAAAGAATCTACCAATCACTACCTGAAAGAGATCCCAAAATGAAAATTCTGAGGAATGACATAGTCAAATTCTAGAGCTCCCAGGTCAAAAAGAAAATACTTCGAGCAGCCAGAAAAACAAAAACAAAAACAAAAACATTTAAATATTGTGTAGCCAAAAGATTTAGCAACAACCACATTAAAGGAGCAGAAGGCTTGGACTATGGTGCTTTAGAAGGCAAAGGAGCTAGGACTACAACCAAGAATAACCCACCCAGCAAAAGCGAGTATAATCTTTAAGGGGAAAAATAATATTTAATGAAATAGAGGACTTTCAAGCATTCTTAATGGAAAGAAACAACAAAGGTTGAACAGGAAAAAAACTACTTTCAAATATAAGACTGAAGAGAAGCATAAAAAGGTCAACATGAAAGAGAAATTATAAGGGACAAAATAAAGTTAGTCTGTCTACATTTTCTATATGGGAAGATCATACATGAAATTTCTAATAACAATCATTATTAGGGCAGTTAGAAGGATTCTACATAGACTTATGGTGAGGGAGTGAGTTGATTATGTTGGGATGGTGTAAAAAAATGGATGGGTGACAAAGAGAGATGCCCTGGGAGAAGGGGGAAGGAAAAGGAAGAATGGGGAAAATTATCTCATGTAAAAGGGGTACATAAGGAAGAGCTTTTAAGTGGAGGGGCAAATGGTGGTTGGGGCAAGGAGCAGGCAATACTTAAATCTTACTCATTTAAACTAGTTCAAAGAGGGAAACATGTATCTGTACATTTATATGTACATATGTACATACACACGTAGACATTTAATTGGGTATATAAATCTATCTTACCGAACAGGAAAGTAGGAAAGAAAGGAAATAAGAAAAAGTGAAGAAGTGATAAAAGGGAGGGCAGATTAAGGAGGGTAGTGGTTAGAATCAAAACAGGTTTTACAAGATGGATAGGAGAAAAAGAAAAAGATAAACAAAAGAAAATAAGCTGGAGGGAAATGCACAGTTAATATTCATAACTGTGAGTGTGAATGGGATGAATTCACCCATAAAAAACATAGCAGAATGAATTAGAAACTAGAATTCAGCAATATATTGTTTATAAGAAACATACTTGAAACAGAGAGACACACACAAAGTCAAAATAAGGGGCTGGAGTAGTATCTCTTATGCTTCAGCTGAAGCAAAAAAGGGAAGGGGTAGTAATCACGATCTCAGACAAAGCAAAAGCAAAAATAGACCCAATTTAAAAAGATAACCAGGGAAACTACATCTTGCTAAAAGCCACCATAAAAATGAATATCTGGGGGCGGCTAGGTGGCGCAGTGGATAGAGCACCGGCCCTGGAGTCAGGAGTACCTGAGTTCAAATCCGGCCTCAGACACTTAACACTTACTAGCCGTGTGACCCTGGGCAAGTCACTTAACACCAATTGCCTCACTAAAAAAAAAAAATGAATATCTGTACTAAATATATGTGCACCAAATGGCATAGCAGCCAAAATCTTAAAGTAAAAGTTAATCGCTAGAAAAAAATAGAGTAAAAGTATACTACTGAGGGACCTCAAGTATAGCTCCTCTCAGAGCTATATGAATCTAACCATAAAATAAATTTAAAAGAAGTTAAGGAGTTGAATAGAATCTTAGAAAAATTAAATATGATATGCCCCTGGAGAAAATTGAATGGGAATAGAAAGGAGTATACCATTTTTCTAAATTGTACATGGCACCTTCACAAAAATAGACCATGTATTAGGACATAAAGACCTCAAAAACAAATGCAGAAAAGCATAAATATTAAATTTACCTTTTCCCAACCATTATGCAATAAAAACTACATCCCATGACTCAAGGAGAGAATAACATATACACTCAATTGGGTGGAATAATATATCTAACCCTTCAGGAAAATAGGAGAGGAATGGAATAAAAAGAGAGGGGCAAAAGAAGGGAGGGGATATTGGGGGAGGGGACAGACAGAAGCAAATCCCTTTTGAAAAGGGGTAGGGTGAAATCATTGGGAAGGGAACAGGATGGAGGGAAACAGTTAAAAATAGTAATCGTGAAAAAAAAGAAAAGGGGAGAAATTGTACAAAAAATATTTATAGCAACTCTTTGTGGTGGCTAAGAATTGGGAATCAAGGGAATGTCCATCAATTGAGTAATGACTGAAGAAGCTGTGGTGGTATATGATTACAGTGGAATGGTATTGTGCTATAGGAAATGAGAAACAGGATGATCCCAGAAAAACCTGGAAAGACTCATAAGAATTGATGTATAGTAAAGTGGACAGAACTGGGAGGACATTGTGCATAGTGACAGCAGTATTTTTCGATGAGCAATTGTGAATGACTTAACTATTCTCAGCAATACAATGATCCAAGACAATCCCAAGGGACTAATGATGAAGCATACTATCCACCCCCATAGAAAGAACTGATAAAAAGAGCACTTGTGGATTGAACATATATAACCTATACCAGATTGGTTGCTGTCTTGTGGAGGGGGGAGGAAAGGGAGGGAGGGAGAAAAAGCTGGAACTCTAAGTCTTATGAAAATGAATGTTAAAAACTACCCTTACATGTAACTGGAAAAAAATAAAATAAATGTTTGTTGCAGTGAAAAAAAAAATAATAACATAATCAAAGTCATATCCCTCAGTCCCTTATTAGAATAGTTTCACCTCTCTTTATAATATTCATTCTTCTCATTAACTGTAAACCAATCAAAATGATTGCTATATGTCAGAAGTACCCACTCTTCCAAGGGCATATAAGCATCAATAGGCTGCCATGATCCATCTTTGATTTACAAGAGATGGCCAAATGACTATCCTCTTATTAATTATTTCTTAGTCATAAATAATAGAATTACCAATTACCCAGAAATTGTCTTTAGAACTTTTTATATGTCACACTACACAAATTTTGTTGCATTAATGTAATAGAATTTTACTGTGCCATAAGAAATGATAAATGTGATGATTACAGAGATGCATGTGTAATGATTGGAATGACGCCACCTGCTGGAGACTTACTGTAGAAAAGCTCCGCCATGACATGAAGGTCTCTGAGGGTAAGACCATGTGTCTTTTCTTTGGCGTCAGGAAGTGACGTTTGCTTGTGGAAGGAAGACAGGAGAACTGGGGGCTCTGACTCACTCTCTTTCGTGTGGACTCTGGCAGAGAGTGGAGCTAGGAATGCTCTCTCCCTTTAATAGATAGATGAAGCTAGGCCTTTCTCTTTCTCTTCATCAAATTCTTATTCTCCTTAATAAATGCTTAAAAGTCTAACTCTTGTTAAAGCTTATAATTTATTGGCGACCACTCATTAGATATTTTAGACAGACTAGCTAGAATTTTAGCCCCTTACACATGGAAAAATCTACATGAACTGATGCAGAATGAAGTAAACAGAGCCAATAAAACAGTGCACACAGTGATACATCAATGTAAATTGAAAGAACCACACAGCCTCAAAATAAAAAATAAATTCAAGTTACATAGAGCATGATTCAAAAGAAAAGCTAAAAGAAGACAATTCCAAACTTCCCCTTCTTGGAGGTTGGAGGTCCACAAATGTCACATATTGCACTTGTTTTCAGACTTTTTCAATGTATCAGTTGGATATGACCATTTTTTTCCTCTTCTTTTTTGTCTCTAAAAATACTATTTGTTATATGGAATAGTTCTCTGGGAGCAGATGGGGAGAGATACTGGGGAATACTATGGTGATGTAAAAAACTAAAAGGCATCATTAAAAACATCTTTTAAAAAATTTTAAAAACTACATCCCAGCTCAATAAGGCTGGGAAAGCATTAATGGAAATTAATTGGTTTTTTAAAAATATAACATCCATTCCTTTAAAAAAACACTAGGAAGCATAGGAATCAATGGAGTCTTTATTAAAATGATAAATAACAAGCATTATTTGTAATGAGGATAACCTAGAAGCCTTCCCAATAGGATCAGGGATGAAGTAAGGATATCCATCATCATAAGTATTATTCAATATTGAACTAGAAATGCTAGCTATAGCAATAAGATAAGAATAAGAAATGGAAGAAATAAAAATAGGCATTCTTTCTAAATGTTATATTGTTATACTTAGAAAACTCTGAAGAATCAACTAAAAAAACTATTTGAAATAATTAACTTTAGAAAAGTTACAGGATATAAAATAAGCTCACATAAATCATTAGCATTTCTATATACTATGAACATAACCCAGCAGGAAGAGATAGAAAGGCAAATTACATTTAAAATAACTGAAAACACTACAAAATACTTGGGGGTATACCTGCCAAGACAGACTCAGGAACTATATGAACACAATTACAAAACACTTTCTACACAAATAAAGACAGATCCAAACAATTAGAGATGTATTAATTGCTCATGAGTAGGCTGAGCCAGTATACTAAAATGACAATTCTATTTGAATTAATTTGCTTATTCAGTGTCATACTAATCAGATTACCAAAAAATAATTTTATAGAGCTAGAAAAAATAACAAAATTCATCTAGAAGAAAAAAAACATCAAGAATATCAAGGAAATCAATGAAAAAAAATGTGAAGGAAAATGACCTAGAAGGATCAGATTGCAAACTATACTAAAAATCAGTAATCATGAAAATATTCTGATACTGGCTAAAAAATAAAGTGGAGGATCAGTGGAATAAATTAGGCACACAATTAACTATAGTAAATGACCATAGTAATCTAGTGTTTCATAAGCCCAAAGATCCAAGTTTTTAGGGTCAGCTAGGTGGCACAGTGGAGCACTGGCCCTGGAGTCAGGAGGACCTGAGTTCAAATTTGGCCTCAGACACTTGACACTTACTAGCCGTGTTACTTAACCCCAATTGCCTTACCAAAACAAACAAACAAAAAACAAAGATCCAAGCATTGGAGTAAGACCTCAACATTTCCCAAAAATGGATGTTTAATTTTTTTTTAAATATGCAATTGGGGATATTTAATGAAACAAGGAAAATATTTTTTTTTAAAAAGAAACCTAATCAGAATCCAAGTCATTCGCCAATTGAAAAATAGTCAAAGGATATGAACAGGCAGTTTTCTGATGAAGAAATCAAAGCTATCTATTCTCATATGAAAAAATGCTCTAAATCACTACTGATTAGAGAGATGCAAATTAAAAGAACTCTGAGGTACCACCTGACACCTATCAGATTGGTTAAAAATGACAAAAAAGGAAAATAATAAATGATGGAAAAGCTGTGGGAAAATTGGAACCCTAATGCATTGTTGGTGGAGCTGTGAACTGATCCAACCATTCTGGAGAGCAATTTGGAATTATGCCCAAAGGGCTATAAAGCTGTACATACCCTTTGACCCAGCAATACCACTTTTGGATCTTTTCCCCAAGGAGATCATAGAAAAGGGAAAAGAACCCACATGTTCAAAAATATTTATAGCTGCTCTTTTTGTGGTGGCAAGGAATTGGAAATTGAGGGGTTGTCCATCAGTTGGGGAATGGCTGAACAAGTTGTGGTATATGAATGTAATGGAATTCTATTGTGCTGTAAGAAATGATGAGCAGGAGGACTTCAGAGAAACCTGCAAGGACTTGCATGAACTGATGATGAGTGAGATGAGCAGAACCAGGAGAACATTGTACACAGTATCATCAACATTATGTGTTGATCAACTGTGATAGACTGGATCCTTTTCACCAATACAATGGTACAAGAAAGTTCCAGGGGACTCATAAAGGAAAAGGCTCTCCAAATCTAGAAAAAAAGAACTGTGGAATATGGATGCTGATTGAACCATACTATTTCTTTTGCTTTTGGTGCTGTTGTTTTTCTATTTTGAGGTTTTTCCTTATTGCTCTGATTCTTCTCTTGTAGCATGACTGATGCAGAAATATGTTTAATATTGTTATGTATATGTATATGTGTATATATATATATACACATATACATATACACATACACGCACACACACACATATATAAATATATGTCAGATTGCCTGCTGTCTAGGGGAGGGGGGAGGGAGGGGAGAGAGGCAGAAAAATTTGAAATTGGAAATCTTATATAAAGAAATGCTGAAAACTATCTCTACATGTAACTGGAAAATAATAAAATACTTTTATTTTAAAAAAGAAGATACTAGAGGTGAATTTGTCATTGATATGTGAACTTATCAAATAAAATAATTTAATAATAAAAAAAAGAAACCTAATCAGAGAAAGATTAAATGATTTGCCCAGGATCACACAGCTAGGAAGTATCTGAAGCAGGATTAGAACTCAGGTTTTCCTGACTCCAGTTTCAGCATTCTATCCCTTATACCACTTAGCCGTTAAATTTTAAATGAAAATAATTAATTAACAACTAATTAATTAATAATTGGAATTAATCATTAATTAATCAAATAATTATTTCAGTATAGTTTTACTTTCATTTGGTTTTATTTCATCAGTAACAATAGTAACAATATATATGTGAAAAATAGTAATACATCTATGGGAGATATAGCATATTCAATATATAGGAAATATTTTTGGTTGTTAGATAAATTCATAAGATGTACTTTGTTGGAGCTAAAGAAAGATTAACATGACAATATTTGGTAAACCTATACATTTACAGAGGACGAAAGAATACCTCCTTAGGAGTCAGAGGAGCGAAGTTCAAATCTGCCATTGGTATGAATTGAACAAACAATTTCACATTTCTTTGAGTCTCATACCCCATCTAAAAATTAAGGGACTGGACTAAATCATCTCTGAGATCACTTTCAGCTCTACATCTATGATTCTATATCTTAGATAGGGAAACACTGGATTAGATAACCTCCCAGGTCCTTTCTTCTTCTATTAGTCTATGCTTCTATAGGAAGAGTAATAAAAGATAGGAGGGGAAACTCCCTGATTTTCTGTGAATTTTCTAAGAGGAGTAGAAATCAAGAGCTATTTATATACGCTTCAGACTAAAACAGAAAATTGAAGAGAGCCTCCCAAGTGTACTATGAGAAAATTCTGAGGCTAGTAAGGTTAATTTTATATTGACCCTCCAAAGAAAGAGTAACCTTTGACTTGAAAGACTTTTTGGTTCCTTTAAAGGGCTAAGTGAAAGAAAATATGTTACCAGTGATTGTCTATAAAAGATAATATGGGTAGTCACTGAAAAATAATTTTGGTAGAATTACAAGGAATCAATTAACCAATTATCATTTAAGTTCCTTCCATGCTCCAAGAACTGTATTAGGTGCTGGAATTCATTTTATTGACCAGGAACACCCAGCAGAAGCAAAGTCAGTTAGTTTCTGGTGATTCAGGATCTTCTCTCACTTATCAATGCGCAGTGCGACTTGAGCACCCTCTTTTTTTCCCATTCTTTCTGCCTTATGGGATATTTGATTGCATATTAATGCCTCCACAGTGACTGCAGAGGAGGGGAAAGAGGAAATTAATTTTCAAGAATTAAGTACAATCTGCATTTCTGCCTGCAGGTCTTCTGACATGTTTGGTGGGAAATAAAGGTTGAATCTCTTGGTAAAACAAGTAAAATTTAGGGATTATCTGGCAGATTGAGCTCATCCATGGCCTGCATTTTCCCTGGAGTACAGACAATCAAGAGTTGGCTGCTATACTTGCTGAAAATGTCACTCAGTCAATAGCCAGCAATCACCATTCCTGTGAAGTGATGCATTGACTTGGGGAAATGCTGAGCAAGTGCAAAAAGGAAATGAAATGACCCTCAGTGAAGGGACTAGCACAACTCAATCAACAGTGAAAATCAATAAGGCAAGAACTGTCTTCCCATGAAAATCAATGAGACAAAAATGGACTATTTCCTGGTCCTTTCTGTTTGTACTCACATGGGAGGTTCGGTTTGAGGCTATAGATATTCATTTAAATATCTAAGGAGAGTTGGGGAATTGTACCTGGTGGGTACCACATGTGTGAGCAGGATTAAACTATAGGGGCCTCAGGGAAGACAGGAAAGTAAATAGATGACTAAGGGCAGTGCAATTTGGTTCTTCCTACCTCCTTTCCTCTCCTCCTCCTGGCTCCTCCTTCAAGGTGGGATAGTTAGTTAACTTTGCTTCTTATTAACTAGTGATTCTTTGAAGTGTGGACTTCACTCAGTTCAATATCTCATCTCTATAACCTTTCTCTATCAAATTTCAATTTTATCTCTAAAAATTTTTATATAAGATATATTCACATGGATTTTTTGCCATTTTGTTTCAAAATAGAAAACAATTGCATATTATACTCAAAATACTATCCTTAGTAGTATGCCAAATTTAATTGAAAATCTACTAACCATTTCTAAAATCACCATAATATAGATAGGCCAATGCAAATTGTCAACCAGTGGAGTTTAAATCAAGGAAATTGGAATGTTAGAACTGGAATGGATGCATTTCATCTAATCTTTCCTTTTTCCAGATGAACAAGATAAGTTCCACAGAGGGGAAGCGACTTTGGCAAAGTTACATAGTATATAAATGGAAGATTTGGGATATGAACCCAGGTCTTCTGACTCCGAGTGTTCTTTCCAGTAAAACACACAACTTTATTTCATCTTTTCATGAACTTCTGGACTCTGTGTTTTGCAGATCCTGAATTTAACTGGTAGGACGGGAGACACTATGTTCCCCTATTTCACATTGGAAAAGACCATCATCAAATACCCTCTCGGGTCAGATAATACCATCTGCCCTGCCTGCCAGTGGAGGGAGCTGCCAAACAGTGGAGCAACACGTGGGCAGGCAGTTAAGTACTTGAGTATTTTCCTAGCACTTAGTTCCAATTCCTTAGTGTTTCCTCCCACTGGTAAGCATGGAATTCATTTCTCCATCTCTCCCAAGTGAGACATATTAGTCACTCAGTAGTTAGCACTTCCTTGTTCCCTTTGGGACAGAGATCCTGACCTAAGTTTGGATGAGTCACCAAGCTGGGTTCTGCAAGTAAGGTGGCAGGGAATGACACTGTTTGAAGAAAGAGGTTTCATCAGCATTGTTTACACAGTTAATGGCTGACGGTGTGATTTACAACCACGGGGAAGCAGATACTTGAAGAGAAGGAAGGCAAAGTTATGCGGAGGCCTGTATTCACTCATGAGGTTTCCCAACATGGTTTGTTGTTGTATTTACTCTGTTAAAATGGCACCATCAAAGGCTGAGCAAAATCGAAAATGCTAACCAATAGTTGGAATGCACATATGACTTTCTGACGGCATCCAGATTATCAATGTAGCTTCAGTTTAAGTAAATCCAGCTGCACCTATGGCTAGACAGCAAGTCTAACTATCTGTGAATATTTTATGGCATCTTTTAACTACAGTATCTAGGCACTCAAAGAATTTAAAAAAAAAACACAAATATGAGTGCAGGGAATCCTCTGAGTCTCAGTGGAAAGGGAAGTTAAGATGCTGTACTTTATAGGGCATGGAGGAGAAGGCTTGTTGCAAACATTTGCACAGTAATGGATTGAGCAAAGCCAGAGAAGGACTGGTCTTTTCCAGGATTATGGAGGCCTCTCTAACAGTCTCCACTTCATTTCCCATTTTCCATGTTATTTACCCCAAAATAGATCTTAGGATCTTACAGTCAGAATTTTAAAGTTGGAAGGAAATGGGAAGATTTTTCTAGTCCGAGGCTTTTGCTTTACAGATGACGACAGTACAGGTAAAATGAACCTCCCAGGTTATTGACCTAATTAATACAACTGAGACTTTCCTCCTAAGTCCGTGCTCTTTGCAGTGTATACTGATCTCAGATTCAGCCTTTTTTCCAGGTCTGACCTTAACCTAACTTGATAATTAGGCCACAGTTTCCAATCTGGGATCACTCTACTCCTTTATAGAGAAGTTCAGAACTGCTCAGAGCTTAGTGCTTTCCTGTTCCCTTACCTTGCTCTGTGATGCCCTACCTGGTCACTACTTTCATGGGAAGCACCTAATTTTTTGTACCTTTTCTTTTACTCACTCTATGTTTTTTTGGGGGGGAGGGGGGCAATAAGGGTTAAGTGACTTGCCCAGGGAAGTCAAGTGTCTGAGGCCAGATTTGAACACAGGTCCTCCTGAATTCAGGACCAGTGCTTTATCCACTGCCTCACCCAGCTGCCCACTTTTACTCACTCTTATTGGAACTTCACCAAGTCCCATTGTCTAAAGACCTTGCTAAGTTACTGGTTAGCTAACCTAAAAGCTTAGTGATGGTGTGGTGATTAAAGGTAATAATAGATTACCTTCCTCTGGCCCCCCAACCCCAATAATAACAAATAGGTAACATTTGTATTTTAACATAGACCTATGGAAGCATGACTCGCCATCCCAAAGGAGTGACTAATGCTGAGAATTTGGGGCATTGTGACTAGTGGGAAAAAAGATTTAAAGGCAAGAAGACTCTTCAGACACTTTGAAGCCCATAACCAAAGATTTCACTTCATTCAGGGGGCAATTTGAAGTCATTTAAAAATCTTTCAGGGGAACACTGAGAAATAGAGGTCTGCCAATGTTTAGGCATTTGATCTTTTTTGCCTCACTTTGGGCACTTCCATAAAGCTTTGGACTGATAGCTTAATGAAGATAGAGGACTATAAGACTTAAGTGGTTCAGTTTAGGGCTTCTCAGAAAGCATGACTCAAAGCTAACCCCAGCTGACTGCAGAAAAGTTACAGATATTTCTGGCCTGTCCTTGTTTTTCACTTGCCCAAGTCTCAGCTGAGTTACTATGCTTTTATGTGTTGTTTAATTGTGAAACTTTTTCCAGGAGTAGATGAAGTGATGTTTGGATATTAACAGATGATATCCTAACTGGACATGTCCACGCTCGGCGACTCTCAACTCTCCAATTAAAAAAAAAATTCTTCATCATTCTCCTATGGGATTTCATTATTTCCATATTCAGTATTTGTACAAGATAAATTTTTATTTAAAGGTTTCAGTAAACACCTTTTAACTGTTTTTGAGTAGAGCAAACATGAAAAAAAACTCAAAACTTTTAATATTTCATTTGGCCTGTTTTTCTGCCTTTCCAAATAGTCAGAACTATAAAAGTCAAACTTGGCGTGCATACACCCTAAGCAAAGACTGCTACCCAAAGTTTAGAAAAGTTTTGAAAAGGGGAAAAAAACCCAGATCTATATTTTAAAGTTTAACAGTGGTTAAATGTACAAGTCTGGGCATGTGTAAACTCATCACTTTAGTCTGCTAATTTGCCTTGACATAATTTACTTACCACAGCACAGAAATGCACCTCACCAATGGCTAGATTCTGAGACAGAAACACATGGTCTGATGTTTTTTGGAACATGAAGAAGAAAGTTCTTTACTTTCAGGGGTTTATAATCAAGGAAGAGATAAGATGAATGAAGAGATGATCAGGCACATGTTAGTGAAAGACTGTCTGGCTCTAACTTTAAGAGTGAATTCTACTTTACTAAAGAAGGCTTCATGTAGGTAGTGGGATTATAAATGATGACTGAAAAGACAAGAGAAGCTCTTTGTTGATATCAAGGAGAGAGACTGAAGGATGTTACAATAACTCACATTCTTTAGGAGAAAGGCTTGGGAGGGAAGGAAGAAAGGAAGGAAGGAAGGAAGGAAGGAAGGAAGGAAGGAAGGAAGGAAGGAAGGAAGGAAGGAAGGAAGGAAGGAAGGAAGGAAGGAAGGAAGGAAGGAAGGAAGGAAAGAAGGCAGGCAGGCACATTAAGTGCTTACTATGTGCCAGGCACTATACTAAACACTAGGGATAAAAATACAAGAAGACATTTCCTGCCCTCCAGAAGCTTATATTCTAATTGAAGGAGACAGGTACAAAAGCCTAGAGTTTGTACTGATCTAAGAAAAAGTACCCAGCCAAGAGGATATTCCAGGGCTTGCGGTAGGCAAGTTTCTTTTGCTGTTACAGGAAGTTTGTGTGTGTGAAGCTAATTGAGGAATAAATTATCTAGTAATAGGGGCCACAGGGGATCATATCTTAAAACCCATAAGTAAGAAATATTAGGAAGGGCCCTAAACTTTGAGTAGGAAGACCTAAGTTTGAGTCTTGGCAATGCCATTTACCAGCCTGTGTGAACTTGGACAAGCCAATCTGAAGCACACTCAGTTTCCTCATCTGTTAAATGAGGAAGTTGGGCACTAGATGACCTCTAAGGACCTTTCTGGCTCTAACATTCCAAGTTCTGAGGTCCCAGTTCTAGCACTCTAAACTTTTTAACTTTCTCCATTTTTTGTTTTGTTTTGTTTTATTTTTGGTGAGGCAATTGGGGCCAAGCGACTTGCCCAGGGTCACACAGCTAGTAAGTGTCAAGTGTCTGAGGTCGAATTTGAACTCAGGTCCTTCTGACTCCAGGGCCAGTGCTCTATCCACTGTGCCACCTAGCTGCCCCTAACTTTCTCTGTTTTAACAGGCTCTGTTCTGAGGTCCTTTTCCATCTCTGACATTCTATATATAACCTGGCATCAGCATCACCATGGATATGAGAGATACTTCCCCTAAATCTATAAGATGTTGACACTGAGGAACTGGGGTTTCTGAGAGGAGGAAGCAGTAACCATTACATTGTCCTACTGCTCCTGAGTTATGCCTCAATTCTTGCCCCTGAGAGGAAGGAATTCAAAGCCCGAAAAGCCAATTCTTGTTGCTGATAGCAATGCCCTAACTACCTTTATCTATAGACTGCCCCCTTTTCTCTGTATTCCTTGTTCTTTGCTTTGCTTCTGCTAATTCCCAACCACTGTTATATAAATCAAATAGTGACCATTTCCTCTTGTGACTCATTTAATGTTAGCCACACAGGGAGAGATTTGGGAGGGATGGTCACTTAGGGAAAGTCAGGATACATATCCAGCATCTAGTGGGGAAACATGGGAAAATAGAGTGATGATTGCCCCTTCAGGGAATTACAAACCTTTGGGTCACTCCCTTGATCATATTTCTTAGCATCTCCAAGATGATTTATTGGAGAGACTGTAAGCAGAGATTAACAACCTGAAGAAAATTAAAACCCTTAGATGAAGAAGTGGTGAATCAAAAGACCCTAGATGTGGTAGAATATATTTTGCCACACAGCTTCCTGGTGCACATGCTCCTGCCAACTTAAGAGAAGGTGAGAAAAAAAAAGAAAAAGAAAGAAAAGAAAAAAAAAGAAAAAGAAAAATTAAATTAAAAAAAATTTTTTAAAAGAGAGAAGGTGAGGATTTTACTGCGTGAAGGACTCCACTTAGGGACCTCAACCCACTATCCAATAGTGCTATTTGCTTACATATGGAGACTGCTTTCCATGGAGACAGTATTTATTTCATATGGTCTAATTTTCAGTATTCTAAGATCCCTTTGAGTTCTGCTATTCTATGTTCAGTGTTCTAACATTCTATATTCCAGCTTCCACATGCTGTGAAGATTTGATTTTATGAGGAGGTCAGTGTGAAATCATTAATAATTTTGAAATGGGCAGTGATATTGTTGAAGTTTATCTTTGCAACAATGTGGACGTGGAATCATTAAGATCTGAGTTCAAATCCCGCCAGAGGGACTTATAAACTGAAGAGTCCTAGACAAATCCCTTATATTGGCTCATCTGGAAAATGTAGTTAATAAATACTCTAGGGTTGTTATGAGAATCAAATGAGGAAAAAAATGTGTAAAAAACTCTGCTAACCTTAAAGTGTTATATGAATGTTTGTTTGTTATAATTATTATAAAAAAACAAAAAATATTGTTATTGCTTTACAAATATGATTTGGGCAGTGGCATAATATTTTCCAAACCTTAAAGCATAATATAAATGTTATACATATGTACATATATATAGTAGAATTATTTACATACTAACTGTAATTATTAAGGTAAATGAGAATGGAGAAGACCTAGAAAGAGAAAAGCCAGTTCAGAGGAGGTTTTGTAGCAAATTAACAACCTATTGATTGATCAGAGGGAGCGGGTCCTTAATCCTATATGGATCTGTTGTTATGTCTGACTCTTCATGACCCCATTTGGGGTTTTCTTGGCCAAGACACTGGAGTGGTTTGCCATTTCCTTCCCTGGCTTATTTTACAGATGAAGAAACTGAGGCAATCAGAGTTAAGTGACTTGCCCAGGGTCACACAGCTAATGAGTGTCTGAGGTCAGATTTGAACTCAGGAAGATAAGTCTACTGATTTCAGGTTGAGCAATCTATCTACTGTACCACGTATCTGCCTCTATGGATCTCAATGCAAGACATTTTCTCTAATCCTTTCTAAGGCCTCTGAAAGACAAACTAAAGGAAGCTGATATAAAACTGAGGAAGCTGATATAAAACTAAGCCCTTCTATCTCTATTCTGTTCTCTTGTCACTTGACCATATTTATTTGAACCGGTTTACTTTTATATTCTTTGGGGTGGCGAGGTGGCGCAGTGGATAAAGCACCGGCCCTGGATTCAGGAGTACCTGAGTTCAAATCTGGCCTCAGACACTTGACACTTACTAGCTGTGTGACCTTGGGCAAGTCACTTAACCCCATTGCCCTAAAAAAACCCAAACCTTTTATATTCTTTGATAGGTATTTCCAAATTATTTCCCATCTCTGAGTCATCACACAGAGATAGTCATGATGTCATGCTAAGACTGTTGAGATCTGGGTTTGAATCCTGGCTCTGATGTTTACTAACAAAGGGATTGTGGATGAGTCACTCACTGCCTTGGTTTTCTGATGTCTATAAAAATGGGGTTAACATACTTCATAAAAGGACTACTATGAACAGAATGCTGTGAGCATTTTACATAAATGATTTAAGGGTTGCAAAGCACTTTCTATTTGTTGATCCTCACAAGGACCCTGATAGGTAGGTGCTATTATTATCCCCATTTTACAGATGAGGAAACTGAGGCTGAGAGAAGAGAGAGTTAAGTGACTTGCCCATGATTGTATAGTTAGTAAGCATGTAAAGCAGGCTCAGGTCTTCCTCTAGCCAGTTAGCCACCCATTAAACCTTAAAGGACTATATGGGGGGGGGCGTATATTAACATCCTCAAGAAAAAGGACTGTGCCTTAAAGGTGTGTATTTCCCCTTTTCCCCAATCCTAGCTGGTACCCTGCTCAGCATAAAGTGAAGGTATTTTCAATAAATGCTAGCCTTGCCTGATGTGGATGGGTCATCACCAGTTGACTAGATCCAGTTTCAACTGAAATTTGGACAAAACAGATTGCATTCCATTCCATGTCCAGGAACCTTGAGGAAGTCTAAAATGATTTAGAAAAAAAAAGGTCTGGATAAATAGAGTAAAGGAGAGGGTCCTTTTCTAGATGTACAGCCAGAAAACCCCAGGTGCAAATGATTCAGGAGATGCTCTAGCCATTGAGACAGTACTGAACCTGTCTGGACCTTGGCCTTGGTGTGGTGTTGAGTAGTGGCTATTCTGGTGGACTTGCTGTCCTTCAGATGTGGTCTTGTGGGGGAACTGCTGCAGGTCTGACTCAGGGAGAAACTCTGCCATTCGTTGACTCACTGGCCCCACTTCCTGGAATGCTCTGGTTTTGCTTGGATAACTCCCATCCAGTCCTGACCTTTCTAAAGGGGACAGATTACCCCAGTGTAGCAGAACATGCCGGCAGCTGACTCTAGAGTGGGGGAGGTACTCCCCAGAGGGGTCAGAGAGGGCAGTTAGACTTTGGATAAGGTTGTAAAATTCAACATATCAATCTGAAGACTGGCTCAGACCTGTCTGTGACACCAGTTGCAGAATGTTCTTTCTTCCTCCATCAGATTCTCTTCTCTGATGGTCTGTTGCCATGGGTGGAGCCCTGCCAGGCCATCAGGATTAGGTGGGGCTAGCTCCTGTGGGTTTCTTTCTTTGAGCAAAAGAGGGTCTAAAGAGCTCTTCTCTGACCTTATTAACTTTCTCTTTACAGAGGACATCTCTGCCATGCCTGGCATTCAAAATCTGTGAAGTACGTCCTAACCAGATTGTAAGTTCCCTGAGGACAGGAACTATGTCATCTTATTTTTGGTTCACCACAGTAGGTACTTAATGTTTGTTGAATCATGAGCAGATATCTCTCTGAGATGGAAAAAAGATGGAATCCCTCTTTTCTGCACTATATTGCTAGGCTTCAGCTTCCTTCTCTGTAAAAGTGTGGGCACTGGATTAAATCAAAGGTTCTTTTTTTTTTTTTTTTGCAAGGCAATTGGGGTTAAGTGACTTGCCCAGAGTCACACAGCTAGTAAGTGTTAAGTGTCTGAGGCTGGATTTGAACTCAGGAAGCTGAGTCTTCCTGACTCAAAGCCTGGCACTCTGTCCACTGCATTACCTAGCTGCCCCTAAAGTCTATGTTAGGCTGGTGTATTTGTTCAGTTATATTTATATTATTGAGTACCAAAGAAAGTAAGTCCTTCTATGATCAGGGACTGAGTTAATGATAATATAACAATATGCATGTTTGTAGCACTCTACCAACAGGTTGAGTGACTTATCTAGAGGGTCACATAGCTACTAAACATTTGAGGTAGGGTTTGAATTGGGGTTTTCCGGACACCAAGTCCAGCACACTATCCATTGGGCCACCTAGCTGTCTCATAGGTGGATTGATTTTCAATTCCCTAATTAGATGTAGGTCATATCAAAAGCTATGTGATAATTATCCCCCATGGGTAGGGGTCCATGCTAGGGAGACCATTGCTGGGATGTCATCTTCCAGGGTGAAGATGGGACCATGACAAAGGCTGAGAACCAAGAGAAATTCCTCAGCCTATGTGGAATCTTTGATTCTCACTGTATCTTTGCTTTTTAGGTTTGCTTTAATAACCAGTAAATTAGAGTAGGGTAGGTCTATTGAGTCTAAGCAAGAGTTCTTTCCCTTGCATAAGTAATTGAATCAAATCACTCCTAAATATTGTTATTCAGAAAGTGAGACAATATGAGAGGGTTACACAAATGAGCAAAAGCCAAAGGAAATCATTCAATCGTCTAAAAGGAATGCTTTCCTCTTCCTGGCCCTTGTTCCTGGCAGAGGTGGTGTATTTGCCAGGCACCTCCCAGAATCCTAGAATCCCAGAATTTTAGAGCTGAGAGTGACTTCAGCTGTTATCTAGTCCAAGTAGGATCCCCAAAGGACTAAATACTCATATGTAGCAGAGGTGTTTGCTCACCTTAGGCAGATGGGGAGCCAATGCCATGATTAGTCATTTTGTCAAGGAGGACATGTTTCCTAAACTATGTCCTCAAGTCAGCCTTTAAAAAAGATTACTATTGAGAGCTTTTGTTTTCCCAATATACCTCTCTCTAATTCTTCTTGCAGAGAGCCATTCCTCATAACAAAGAATAAAATAAAGTGTAGAAATGTTCAGCCACACTGACCAGTACATCCCTCATGGGTGGGGCTCCATACCCCTAGTCCTCTCCCTCTGCAGAGGAAGGGGAGGCATGTGTCCATATGTCTACTGGGGGCCAACATGGGTCATTATAATGTCACAGCATCAGCTTTCATTATTTTGCTGTTGTCCTTTCCATTTACATTGTTGTAAAAGGGATAGTATTTTCTACTACCTTCAGTTTGCCTTAGTCCATATAAGTATTCTTTCCCATGCTTCTCCCCCCTGATGTTAATGCCTTTTCTCTGTCGATTATCTTGCATAGATCTCATTTGTATGGGGTGGGCCAAAAGTTATGAAGGGGTTTCAATACTTTATAATAACTCCTTGAGGGGCAGCTAGATGGTACAGTGGATAAAGCACCGGCCCTGGATTCAGGAGGACCTGAGTTCAAATCCAACCTCAGACACTTGACACTTTCTAGCTATGTGACCCTGGGCAAGTCACTTAACCCTCATTGCCCCACATAATAATAATAATAATAATAATAATAATAATAACTCCTTCATTTTTTGTTTTTTAATTTACAATACCATAGCATCATCTACAGTATATATGGAAAATGATTTTACTTTACATTTGAACAATCAAATCTCATAAATGGCAGAAAAATAAAGAAAAAATAATTTGCAAAAAGTTATTGGCACGGGGGCAGCTAGGTGGAGCAGTGGATAAAGCACCGGCCCTGGATTCAGGAGGACCTGAGTTCAAATGCAGCTTCAGACACTTGATACTTACTAGCTGTATGACCCTGGGCAAGTCACTTAACCCTCATTGCCCCCCACACACAAAAAAAAGTTATTGGCACATAATGACTTTTGGCCCACCCTGTGCATAATTGTCTTCATGTTGTCTCTTCCATCAGATTTTGAGCTCCTTGAGAACAAGGATTGTTTTGTATCTATCTTCATATCCCTGGAGCTAGCATAATATCTAACACATAATAAGGCACTTAATTTTTTTTAGAATAAGATGGTAGTTTATTTAGGGGAAGGGGAAGGGAGGGGAAGGGAAACCATGAAAGAAATCCTTGGACTTCTCATGGGGAGAGAGGTATGGAACAAAGCACGTGGCTCTGAGGTACCAATCTCCATAAGGCACTTCATTAATAATTTTTTTACTAACTTGACTCTGTACAGTGGTAGTAGTAGTGATGGTGGTAGTCATAGTAGTTGTAATAGTAGTGATGGTGGTAGTAGCATCAGCAGTAGTGATGGTAATAGTGGTGGCGGTGGTAGTAGCAGTAATGATAGTAGTACTAGTGGTAATAGTCATGGTGATTGTTGTAGTAGTAGCAGCAGTAGTGGTAGTAGTAGTGATGCTAATAGTAATTGTAGTAATAGTGGCAACAGAAATGGTGGTAGTATAGTAGAAATAGCAGCAGCAGTATTAGTAATAGTGTTGTTAGTAATGGTGGTAGTAGTAGTAGCAACAGTATTGGTATTACTAGTGGTAATAGTAGTAGGAGTAGTAGCAGCAGTAGTGGTAGTAGTAGTGATGCTAATAGTAATTGTAGTAATAGTGGCAACAGAAATGGTGGTAGTATAGTAGAAATAGCAGCAGCAGTATTAGTAATAGTGTTGGTAGTAATGGTGGTAGTAGTAGTAGCAACAGTATTGGTATTACTAGTGGTAATAGTAGTAGGAGTAGTAGCAGCAGTAGTGGTTGTAGTAATGGTGGTGGTAATAGTACCAGCAGCAGTAGTGATGGTGGTAGTAGTGATGCTGATAGTACTGGTAGTAGGCACAACATTAATAATAGTGGCAACAGGGGCAGCTAGGTGGCGCAGTGGATAGAGCACTGGTCCTGGATTCAGGAGGACCTGAGTTCAAATCCAGCCTCAGACACTTGACACTTAACTAGCTGTGTGACCTTGGGCAAGTCACTTAACCCCAATTGCCTCACCAAAAACCAGCAACAACAACAACAAAAAGCATCAGTAAAATAATAGTGGCAACAGTAAGGGTAGTATTATAGTAGTAGCAGCAGCGGTAATAGTAATAGTGGTAATAGTAATGGCGGTAGTTGTAGCAGCAGCATCTTAGCATGTTATGCTTTACAAAGCTTTTAGAGAAGGGGTGTAGAATTCACACTCATTACTAGTGCTGTTCCTTTCCCTACTTTGTGTATTCCAAATCCAACTGAAACAGGAAAAAAATGAAATGACTAAGAAAACAGAAAGAGACCGAACTAGAAGTTTAATTCCTAGAGGGGAAGGTTTTTCTGACTCAATTATAGGTCTCCTTTACCATCTCTTCCCCGCCCTACCCTCGCCCCCAATATATTCCTTTCATATGCTTTCTCAAGAGTTTTAATTAAATGTCTTCCTTCGGCGAGAGTCTGGAAAAATATGTTTGAATACCGATTCTTGCAGCTGAAAAGTACATAAAGCATATTCCTTAACAAACCTCCTATTGCTGCAGCCAAATACAAATACATCCCAGCACTTGTTAAAAAGCAAGCCCACCGGTGGTTTCTGTTTAAAGACTGCAGGCCTGACATCACGCCAATATTGGTTAGATAGAGAAAAGTGGTTGAATTCCCTTAGCTAAGTGCCCCCCATATAAAAAAGGGCTTCCCTGCAGGAGAAACGATCAAATGTTCTCCAGTCAGATTTAATCACAAATCCACATGCTGTTAGCTTAAGTTTCACCACACGGCCTTTCCATTTTGCTCAGTAGTCCACACCGCTTCCTCTCCTCCAGTATCTGGCTCACCGACCCACCAGAGTGGAAGCAAAGAGAAGCCTGACCATAGAAATGATCCAGCACTGGTCTTCAGGGAATCATTGGGCAGCCTTCTTTTCTCCTGCCTTCCTTTCCCTGTCTTACTCATGACCTTTGGGTTATGAGTCACCTCCACCCAAACGAAGATGTTGATGGCCTTATTAGGTAGGCAGGGGTAGGAAAGAGTCTGAGAGAACTCAGTTCTGGGGCAAAGAGAAGCTCTTCTGAGTCATGTTAAAAACTGCAGTTGCTGTCCCATGGCTGTGATAAATAAATAGACAGCTAAGTACTAACTCACACGCTTTCTCCTCATCTGAAATTTGAGGAGCCAGTGACCAGAGCTCATTAAGTGGCCCCCACTGAACTGTGTCTATTATACTTTTCTGATTTCCTATTTGCCTCAGCTGTCTCCAGTGAAAGATTCTGAAGAACTTTACAACCGGACTGTGATATTTGGGACCAATGCTTAAGGGGCCAGAAGTAATCAGGGGTTCTTTCCTCATCCTCTAATATCTGAATCAGGTTAAAATGGACATCAAGGGTAGGCTGAAAAAAAAGAGAAATGATACAAGGAAAGTCTGGGGAGGGGGGATAGAGGAAGATGTGGAATGAGGAATAAATAAATATAGGAATACAGGATAGCAAATAGAGGAATAAATATCATATATGTATAAATAAGGAATAAATAAAATATTCTTTGCTTTGGTTGGTAGGTAAGGCTCAGGACAATGCATAAAACAAACCTAATGAAATTGTAAAATTACATAACTTTAAATCAGCAGAGAATGGACAACTGATGCACCAAGAGGCATGTTGAATGAATGAATAATAAAACTTCGACTACTCTCAGCCCTCAAAAATATACCATCTATCTGATTTTTTAATAAAGGATGTGGAGTGGGGGGGGTGTACCATGGTGTAGTTCTGGCCTTGAGTCATAAAACTTGGGTTCAAATTCTGACTCTGACACAACTCATTTAACCTTTTAAGCCTCAGTTTCTTTATCTGTTAAATAGGGTTAATAATGCTTGTTCTTCCTATGTAACAGGGCCATTTTGAGAAGGAAAGTACTTTTTAACCCCCAACAGGCCTATAGAAATGGGAATGACTGTAATTGTTAAGAAAAACTCCTTGTAACTAAGTCAAAGCAAAGTGACATTATACAAGGTATAAAGAACATTGTACACAGTAACAGCAAAATTGTGTGATGATCAACTGTGAAAGATTAGCTCTTCTCAGCAATACAATGATCAAAGATAATTCCAAAGGACTCATGATGAAAACTACAATCCATTTCCAGAGAAAGAACTGATAAAGTCTGAATGGAGATTGAAGCATATAATTTTTCATTTAAATTTGTTTTTTGGTTTTTTCTTTTACAATATGACTGATATGTAAATATGTTTTGCATAGTTGTTCATGTATATAACATATCAAATTGCTTACAATCTAAGAGAGGGGGAAGAGGAGGGAGGAAGAGAATTTGGAATTCAAAAAATTTTAAATGAATGTTAATTGTTTTTACCTGTAATTTGGGGGAAATAATAAAATTTTATTCAAAGAAATAAAAAAGAAAACCTCATTGTAGCTTAGGTGAGCACATCAGGAAGAAAGTCCAATTCAGCTCTCCTTGGCTTCATAATTCCCCTGTGACCTCATGGGAGTTAATTTGTCTTAGGGGGCTTTTATTGGCTTGATGAAACTTCAGTCTCATGGAAAGGGTAGGATGATAAAGAGGATTTTTCAAGCTAGTGCTGGAAGTGACCTCTGATGTCATTTATTCCAACCACCTCACTTTATAGGTGAAAAGATTTGCCTACACAGGTAGTAAGTGTCAGAAGTGGGATTTCAACCACGGTCCTTTGAATCTGGAAATAAATAAAGATGCAAGTCTAAGAGTCAATTCTGTTTTAGCAAAGACATTATAACCTTGGCTAGAATTGGCTAGAAGGTGAAGGAGCTTCTTGAAAACATTCTGATCTTGAGCAGAAAACACATGGTCCAACCTAGCAATATATCCCCCTAATGCCAAGGGGAAAAAAAAATCCTAAAGAAAAATTCTAATATACAGAGTAAAGAGCTGAAACAAGAACAGAAAGCTAGAGAATTCTGGGTCACATTTTATTTGAGTAGTAGAGCTGAGGGTGGGATAATGAAAAATACAGAGACCAGGGATTACCCAAGGCAGATGCCTGACTTCCTACAAGGTAGGGATCTCCAGGTAAGACCTACCTGAGACCATCAAAGAAGTGAGATTTCCTTCCACATGATCCTCCATGCCTTAGAGTCCTCTGACACCATCCCCCAAACTCAGGGGGGAAAGCTCCCTTCCCCATATTAGTACTGTGAGAAGAGGGTTCTCTACCCCATTATGTGAACTCTACCAAAGCCATGGGGGCCTAGGGCTAGTTATGACTGTCTCCACACAGCCAGGTAGCACAGTAGATAAAGTACTGGGCCTGGAGTCAGGAAGACCCCTAGTTAAAATCCAGCCTCAGATACTTACTGTGTGACCCTGGGTAAGTCACTTAACCCTGTTTGCCTCAGTTTCCTCTTCTGAAAAATGAACTGGAGAAGGAAATGGCAAACCACTCCAGTATCTTTGCCAAGAAAACCCCAATTGGGCTTAAAAAGAGTCAGAACATAACTAAAAATGAACAAGAAGTTAATAAAAGCTAACAGGTATTTTGCCATTGTTACTAATTCCTTGAAACTAATTTCCTTTAGGCTTCCTTGAGTATATACTTGGCTAGAGATTAAATCCTGCACATGCCTGCATATTAAATAATGTAAAAAATTAATCACAGGTTGATAATACTTTAAATACATTTGGGGGTTCTTAAATATTTTCTAAATAAATATAGGTTAACCTTTAGTTCAGGGTAGAGAATATTCTGCATAGTCAAGAAATGATCTTTTTATTTATTTTTGCAAAAAACATTTATTTTATTTTTTCCAGTTACATGTAAGGGTAGTTTTTAACATTCATTTTCATAAGACTTAGAGTTCCAGCTTTTTCTCCCTCCCTCCCTTCCCTCCCCCCTCCACAAGACAGCAGCCAATCTGGTATAGGTTATATGTATTCAATCCACAAGTGCTCTTTTTATCAGTTCTTTCTATGGGGGTGGATAGTATGCTTCATCATTAGTCCCTTGGGATTGTCTTGGATCATTGTATTGCTGAGAGTAGTTAAGTCATTCACAATTACTCATAGAACATACTGCTGTCACTATGCATAATGTCCTCCCAGTTCTTCTCACTTCACTATACATCAGTTCTTATGAGTCTTTCCAGGTTTTTCTGGGATCATCCTGATTGTCATTTCCTATAGTACAATATCATTCCACTGCAATCATATACCACCACAGCTTCTTCAGTCATTACTCAATTGATGGACATTCCCTTGATTCCCAATTCCACAAAGAGTTGCTATAAATATTTTTTGTACAATTTTCCCTTTTCTCTTTTCCATGATTACTGTTGTTAACTGTTTCCCTCCATCCTATTCCCTTCTCATGATATTTACTCTATTATCTATCTTCTTTCACCCTATCCCTCTTCAAAAGGGATTTGCTTCTGTCTGTCCCCTCCTGGAATCTGCTCTGCCTTCTTTTGCCCCTCTCTTTTTATCCCCTTTCCCTCTTATTTTCCTGCAGGGTTAGATAGATTACTCCACACGATTGAGCATGCATGTTATTCCCTCCTTGAGCCAGTTCTGATGAGATTAAGGTCTTTGAGCCAAAGAATCTATATTTTTGACCAAACCACCACATTCCTGAAGACATCACATATGTAGCTTTCTTGCCTAGAAAATTTATATACTTTGCTCTCAAATTTGATGACCTTCATAAAGATGGTAGTGAGTATCAGGAAGCTGGAAAAACTATTAATACTTTGAGTACATTTTATTTTTTATTTTTATGAGTGTTCCAACTTGTTTGCTTCCTAATAACATGTAGGTATGGCCACATTCCTTTAAGCCTCTTAGTTTATGGGTTTGTGAGTCTGTGATACACAGAAGAGTATGAACGTCCTGCTTTTGTCACCATTATTCAAGAGTAGGGAGATTTCCAAACATCCCCTTTTCTGCCCCCCAATTTCCCTCCTTTCACCATTGTTTGGAGATGTCTATTGTAATAATGGCGAACTAGATAATGTAGAAACAAATGCTACTCTTTAGAGTGTCACCAACATCTAGTAACCAAACAGAAAGTGGTATACTACAGAATTTATAAGGTGATTTCCGAATGACACCTAGTGGAGTGGGTTCATTGGTTTATTTGTTATACTTACCTTTGTATGGGAAGTTTCTCTTTTAAACAAGTGTTTTCCAATTGGTGTTTGATGGCATAGAGCCCAGAAGAGGTAGACTTAGTAAGCTGACTTTTCTGTTTTCAATTATCCACTAAACCACAGGTTTAGGTTCTAGAGAAGTCCATTCACATGTTTGCCTTTCAAGCAGAAATGCATAAAATAGAAGCTGCTCGACAAGGCAGGGGGCTTTCTAAATGACATTGGTCTCTTCTTTTTTTAGGAAGAGAGACTGTAGAGTGGGCTTATTTGAACCTAGGTTCTTTCAATCTAGAAAGAAACAGAGATGGAAAGTCTAAGAGTCTGCTCTGCTTTAGTAGAGACATTATAACCACAGTGATTTGGCTAGAAGGTGAAGGAGCTTCCTGAAAACATTCTGATCTTGAAAAGAAAACACACAGTCCAACCTAGCAATATGTTCCTCTAATATGATAATAAACTATAAATAAATAAAAAAGCAAATCGATAGATAAATGAATGAATAAACAAATGAGTGAATAAGCAAAAAACAAATAAATGAACAAATAAATACATAAATAAATAGGTAGGTAGGGTTTTCTTAGCTGTAAAATATTTCTTCTTCTCGAATAACATATCAGATTATTAATTATACATTTAGTATCTTAAAAATCCTATTTCATATTTCCTGAATAGTTTTTAAGGTTCCTCCAATAGTCTACCATCAAATAAGAACAGAAAATGGGAGCAGCTAGGCGGTGCAGTGGATAGAACACTGACCCTGAAGTTGGGAAGACCTGAGTTCAAATCTCATCTCAGATACTAGTTGTGTGACCCTGGGCAAATCACTTAACCCCAGTTGCCTTAAACATCCAAGGCCATCTCCAATATTCCTGATATAAATCTTGCCACTGGACCCAGATGGCTCTGGAGTAGAGAGTAAGGCTGGTGACTTTTCACAGCACTGCCTCACATAAATCCAATTTACTGCAAATCATGAAATCACCCTGATGTCATGGTCCTCTTCAAGAACAAAGGACAGGAGATTGGTACCTCAGAGCCACGTGCTTTGTTCCATACCTCTCTCCCCATGAAAAGTCTAAGGATTTCTTCCATGGTTTCCCTTTCCTCCCCGCTTCCCTTCCCTTGCCCCTAAATAAACTACCATCTTGTTCTGAAAAAAAAAAAAAAAAAGAACAAACAACAACAACAATGAAACATGGACTGGATCTCTCAACTGACTATTGGATCATTCATCATAGAACTATGTTTAATTTAAATGTCTTCCAACTTAGTTTAAAGATGTCATTGCCTTATCACGAAAGAGAGCTGTCTTTTTGAATGACTGAGAGCAATACTATCCACATGAAGAGGAAACTAGCTGGTCTGTAGGACATGTCTTATATTTAAGAAATGTAACAGGATACTAGTGATATGGCTAGGTTCCTAAAGATTTTCTGTTGTTTTTTCCTCAAGGAGACTCCAGTGATGTCATTGGTCCTGTTCGAAAATGGAAAACAACTATGACTGCTAGAATAAAATACAAACTCCTTAGCCAGATACTTAATGCTCTCCACTTTCTATACTTATTTCACATTATTCCCCTTCTTATGTTCTTTTGTTTCAGTCAAACAATCTTACTAGCTATTCCCTATACTCCGTATCCAGTGTTCTCCTTTAACCCCATGCCTCCACACAGGTGGTCCCCATGCCTCAGATGCACTCCCTCCTCACCTTGAAATTCTCAGCTTCTTGTATGGCTCTGGATAGAACACCTCCCATGGGAAACACTTGTAATCCTCTCTCCCCCATTTGTTAGCACCTTCTTCCTTCTCAGATATTAATTATATATGTATATAGGTCATATCTACTCAATAGAATACAAGCTCCCTGAGGGCAGATTTTATTTTTGTCTTTGTTTCCCCCGAATCTAGTAGTTTCTTGCATGTATAAAATATTTCATAATTATTTAAGTTGTATCGAGTGTGATCTTTTCTATGGTGAGTAGTTGGAATACTTAGCCCACTAAGCAAAAGAGAAAGAACCTAACTCTTGTTCATTAACTTCAACCTTAATGTATCTCTATCAGAGCTTCTTTGTTGGCACATGTGACAACATATAGTACTTTATTTCTTCCATTCATCAGCAAATATTTGAAACATCTTTCCAGAAAATAATCTGATTAGGATAGAAACAGGACCCATTATTACATTAATATAATCACTGGATGACAAAATTCTCTCCACCAATGTAGGTTTGCCCCTTCTTTATAACATATAGTTTTAGAGAGTTAAAAAGAGCATCAAGAGGTTAAGTGATTTCCCCCGGGGTCTTACAACTAATATCTCAGAAGTGAGACTTGAACTAACATTTTCCTGACTCCAAGGACAGGTCTTTATCCATTCAACTTGGATCTTTCCCCCTTCTCACTTAATATGTTATTTGAGGGAAACAGAAGGTCAATATAATTCTTAGTCAAGAAATTCTTAAATAAATATTTGGGATTGAGATGTTCTCTGTATAATTCCATTTTTAGTGTCAAGTCTTCTAGCAGCAATCCAGAACATTTGGTCTACTTGACTAATAGGTATAGCCTTTAAGACTGGAAGAGCTTTTTCCTGAGATTTCTTCTGTGTCTGATTTTTGGCACAATGGAGAAGTCTTCACCATGTTCATTCCAAATATCAATAGTTAAGTAATTCTGAAGTAATAAGGAGGTAGACTGGCAAAGCAACTGACTGGTATTTCTGAGGCCAAGGTGCTAATCCTAAATTTAACAGTGTCAAGAAGAAATGTCCATGTAAGATACAATATACAACCAAAATGGCAAGGGTGATGATGAATTTTCAACCTTAATCTCTTTAGTTTTAGGGAATCTAAAGAGTTCTACTTGCTCTGCAAGGACCCTCCTTTGGGAAGGTGGGGGAAAAAGGGAGGAGAGTAAGAGCAGGCCTGGGGCAGGGACAATAGAAGGTTTTTTTTCAATATGGAAAGTATTTAATACTATTTTTAATAATAAACATTTTTATTTAAAGTTTTGAGTTCCAAATTTTCTCTCTTCTTCCCTCCACACTTCCCTGAGGCAGTAAGCAATCAGATATAGGTTATACATGTGCAATTATGTAAAACATTATCATATCAGTCATTTTGTATAAGAAATCTTGAATAGAAGAAAAAATGAAAGCATGAAAAACAGCATGCTTCAATCTGTGGTCAATAAATATCAGTTCTTTCTTTGGAGGTGGATAGTATGCTTTATCAATAGTGCTTTGAGATTGTCCTGGATCTTTGCATATGTGATGAAATAATGGGATTTAGCAGATATTCAAAGACCCACCTGGAGGTTAATTGAGACTGATTGAATCAAGTGAGAGTGATTGACTGCTGATTAGCCTACTTCAAGTTAACTGGATTGTAATCACACCTGGCTATCCCTTAACCCCAGGTAGAATACTTAGGATTTATTCTGGCTGCTGGAACTCGCTCTATCTCTTCTAAGAGAGTTCAGGCCATTCAACAGCTTTCTGCCCCCCACTACTAAGAAACAATTAAGAGCCATTTTGGGAGCTACAGGGTTCTGCAGACAGTGGATCCCTTCGTGGTCACCAAACTGTGATGTTTAAAATCTAAATTGTGGTCGCCTTAAATTAGATTCTTTAGCACCAGTCTTTGGGCATTAAACATTTCTTAAAGCATACAGGTATTAACATGGAGTTCAGAAAGTTAAGAAAAGGCCTCTCTAGCCTAGAGTTCCTGATTGAAGCAGGCTCGTGGTGGAGGACTTGAGGAAGAACCCGACCAGGCTGGAACTCTAGGCTAGAGAGGTGTTTTCTTAACTTTCTGAACTCTGTGTTAATACCTGTATGCTTTAAGAAATGTTTAATGCCCAAAGACTGGTGCTGAAGATTCTAATTTAAGGCGACCGCAATTTAGATTTTAAACATCACACATAGCTGAGAATAGTTAAGTCATTCACAGTTCTTCATTAAACGATATTGCTGTCACTGTGCACAATGTTCTCCTGGTTCTGCTCACTTCACTATTCATCAATTCATACAGGTCTGTTCAGGACTTTCTGAAATCATCCGGCTTGTCATTTCTTATAGCACAATAATATTCCATCACCATCATATGCCACAGCTTGTTTAGCCATTCCCCAATTAATACGTATTCCATTGATTTCCAATTACAATAGTGGTTTTTAATGTCAAGAGAACATGATTGCAAACAGACTACAGAATATCAGCACATATTTGGAGCTGGAAGGGACCTTAGAAGTCATCTAGCCCCCTCATTTTACAGATGAAGAAACTGAGGTTCTGAGAAATTTAGTGATTTTTCTCCTCCATTAGAATGTGAGCTCCCTGAGAACAGGAGCTAGACTGCTTTTAGACCTTTCAATGTATCTTTCTCACTTACCATGGTGCCTGACACATGATTAGTGAAGATTTGTTGACTGATGGCTAGACTGTCTAAGGCAAGAGTTCTTTCTTTCTTTCTTTCTTTCTTTCTTACTGAGGCAATTAGGGTTAAGTGACTTGCCCAGGGTCACACAGCTGGTAAGTGTTAAGTGTCTAAGGCAGTATTTGAACTCAGGTACTCCTGACTCCAGGGCTGGTGCTCTATCCACTGAGCCACCTAGCTGCCCCAAGCAAGAGTTCTTAACCTTGGAAACATAAACTGGGGAATAAGAGTTCATAACCTGGGGAACTTAATAATCCATACATATATCACTGTGAGAAAATAATTATTAATAATGGGGTTTTGGGTGGAACCAGAGACCCACCACTCAGGAACTCTGGCTGGTTTTTCTCAGAGCCACCCCAGATATATATATATATATATATATATATATGTTTGTTTTCAATAGAATTGATTCCTTTGTAATCCCATGCATTTTATTTCATGCCTTTAGAAACATTATTCTAAGAAGAGTTCCAAAGGTTTTACAGACTTCCAAAAGAGTCTAGGATATGCAAAAGCTTAAGAATCTCTAGATTAAAGTCACAGAGATTGTAGGGAGCAAACTTGGGTTTGAACACAAATCTGTCATTCTCTTCCCTACAGCAAGCTTACTTTAAGAAAAGCCAATGCCTTTGAATTTTTCTGTGTCTTAGTTTTCTCATGTGCAAAATGAACCAATCCTGACCTAACTCTATATTCCTGTAACCCAGTGTGTCCTTCTCATAGTTAATAATTACATAGAAAGTAACTTGCTTCATTCTACTAATTATTAAAGCAAAATGACAACACATATTCCTTTTTTTCCCTTTTGGAGGCACTTAAATGATGTTTACAGGGTCATATAACTGCTTAGTGTCTGAGATCAGATTTGAACTCAGGTTCTCCTGACTTCAGGGCTAATGCTCTATCCAGTCCACCACATAGCTGGCCCACATATTCCTTCTTATCAACAAGTCAATCCCGGTTCATGTTTATTCCAAACCACAAGAAAACTCCTTTCTAAAGCTTTACCTGGGCTACTTCTTATGATACCTTTAGGAAAATGTGGCTTCTAACTGAAAGTAATACTCCAGGGAACAAAGAAAGAGGTATAGGACACTGGGTGAGACTAGAAACTTGAGAAAGAGTGTGTTCAGCCCCAAGGTTTGGGAACTCATACAAAAAACACACCCATGTTGGAAATGAAGATGCATCTACTGCTGTAATCAAAATTGGAACTTCAGTGAAAGTTTGGCAAGGATAGCAACTGCTGATCCAAATCCCAACTTGGCTTTCCAATTTTAGCTGAAGCTGTTTCCAAGGCTGACTTTGCAAATGGTTCTCTTGGTGAGGGTGTAGACATGTGTGTTATGGAGTTGGGTGGGGAGTGGGAAAGGGGGGAGAGGCAGAACTCATCTTCTGAATTGGTCTGAGTTTTTCATACAGAATGGTTCACTGGAAGCTTTGTACTTTTCAAAGATCTATCTTTGAACTTGTCATTGGAAGCCAGTGACTCAAATCCAATTTGGTCTGAAGAGGAGATCTAGAAAGGAAATGGGGTACAGTAGAAAATGTTGATTTAGGGTCAGACTTGGGTCCAAATCCCAGCTCTGTTTCTCACTACCCACTTATTTCTTGAGTTTTTCAACCTCTCTGGGCTACATAATTGGTAAAAGGGGTGTTTTGAACCAAATGACCTCTGAGATATTTTTCAGCTCCATTTTCAATCCTATGGCCTTGCTCTAAAGTTTCAAGAGATGAGGCAGTTTAGAAGAAGAGATTAAGTTAGATTTAGCATTTGTCCAATGTTTACTATGTGCCAAGGCACTGTGCTAAGTGCTGGGAATGGGAAAACAAAACCAACAATAAGAAAGACAGATGCTGACCTCAAGAAGCTTACATTCTATCTTTTTTTTTAAATTTTTTTTTTTGTGAGGCAATTGGGGTCAAGTGATTTGCCCAGGGTCACACAGCCAGTTAAGTGCCAAGTGTCTGAGGCCGGATCCGAACTCAGGTTCTCCTGACTCCAGGGCTGGCGCTCCATCCACTGCACCACCCAGCTGCCCCCACATTCTATCTTAATAATATTTTCTAGTTGATGTAAAGATATTTTTCAACATTCATTTCTATAAGAGTTTGAGTTCCAAAATTTTCACCCTTCCTCCCTTCCCTCCTCCCTCCCCAAGACAGCAAGCAATCTGAGATAGTTTATATATGTATAATCACATTAAATATATTTCCATATTAGTCACGTTGTGAAAGAAGAATCAAAACAAAAGGGGGAAGCCCCCAAAAAGAAAACAACAACAACAACAACAAAATTAAAAATAGTCTGGTTCAATCTGCATTCAGATTCCACAATTCTTTTTCTGGATGTGGAGAGCATGTTCCATCATGAGTCCTTCGGAAGAGTCTTGGATCATTATATTGCTAAGAAGAGCTAAGTCTATCACAGCTAATCACACAATGTTGCTGTTACTGTGCACAATGTTCAAAGAGTTTACATTCTAATGGGAGAAGACAATTAAAAAGAAACTGAAAAGAAGAGGAGAGAAAGTTGAGGAGGCATTGTGTAGAGTCAGAAGGAGAGACTGGAAAGGGGTAGAGGAGTGAGCATGGCTAGACTGGGCACTTTCTCCAAAAGAAGGATTTTATTAATTAGAAGAAGGAGCCACAGAGGCAGAGGCATCTTTCAGGGTGAGAAGGCTGCTGGGGAATAATGAAGTCCAGGGAGTATAGAGTAGAGTTGTGAGAGGAGTGAAGGAGAGGGCAAACAGGAAAGGGGGAAAAAGAGCAAGAGATTTGGAATTAAATGATGTCCTCCATACTCATTGGCTGTGTGACCATGGGTAAGTCACCTCACCTGTCTAGGATTCTGTTTTCATTTCTATAAAATGGAGATGATAATACAATTTATACTACTTATTCCACAGGGCTGTGATGATGATCAGATGAGATGATGCTGTATAATGCTATCCAAGGGCAAATTATGAGCTCTTATTATTGTTGGTTTCCTAGATGGTATCACAAATGAAATGCCTTTCCTTAGGCTTTCATCACTCCCTGTGCCTGTTTTTGTGTTTCTTTGGTTGATATTCACATTTTTGTATTACTTCAAGCATGACAGCAGCCCAACTGTGAGAAATTAAAGGCTTAAGAAATGATCATGAGAATGTGTCCTCATACTGGACCTCTGAAAAGCAGACTTCAGGATAAGGAAATCCTGAGTAGGCCACGAACATGATCCTTGAGTTTGATTCAATAAAAACTCATTGAAATCTGATTTATTGTGACTTGGAATTGAAGACTTGGGATGAGATTAATGGGTTGCTTTTGGATTACATCATCTTTGGGGGATTGTCAAATACAGCCTATGTTGAAGTCGATGAGGGCTGTTTAGCTGTATTCCCTTGTTAAAAGAATGGGATGATTGCTGTTTCCAAGGAACTCAAAGGATAACATAACAGACAGAGTCCATGAGGCATGATTTTGGAATCACTAACCTCCTATGGAGGCCACCTTGCATTTGTGCTCCGGCTGAATGCTTTACATTGCCGAGAATGGCTATAAGACCCTCTGCAGGGTAGACATGAATCATGCTCTGGTTGCTTGGCTGATCTGGAGAGACATAAACCACATTGCCCAGCTTGTGTGTTTTTCAATATTTTCTTATTAACAACTTACAGCACCAGTGTTTGAGAAATCAAACTCTGACCTATATATCAAATGCATTTGGTTGTAGCACATATTCCCACTCCCACTCCTTGTCCTTAAAGAGAAAAAAAAATGTAAATAACTACTAACTTGGGGGCAGCTAAGTGGCGCAGTGGCTAGAGCACCGGCCCTGGAGTCAGGAGTATCTGAGTTCAAATCCGGCCTCACACTTAACACTAGCTGTGTGACCCTGGGCAAGTCACTTACCCCAATTGCCTCACTAAAACAAACAAACAAACAAACAAAACACACAAAAAAACTACCAACTTGAGTTTTTTTACTTGCTTTTAAAAAAAAAAACTGTATAAGACAATTCTACCAAGGCACACATATCCTGGACTATTTCAATAGCCTGCTAGTGGTCTCCTTGCCTCAAATATCTCCCTACCCTTGTCTATCCTCCACTAGGCACTGGAGTGATCTTTCTAAAGTGCAGGTCCGACCAAGGCCCCCACCCCCCCCCCCCAAACACTGACTCAATAAACTCCAATGCTTTCCTGTTACCTAAGGGATCAAACAGACACTCTTCTATTTGGCTTCTAAAGCTCTTCACAGCTTGGCCCTTTCCTATCTGACCATTCTTAAAAGCTCTTCTCCTTTCTTTACACTCTACAAACCAGAATCACTGGCTTTGCTTGTTGTAACTCACATACATAACGAGACGTCTCCTGACTGCATTTTCACTAGCTGCCTCTAAGCCTGCAGCTCTAGCCTTTCTCACCCCCACCTCCTTCATTCCCTCGATTTCTTTTAGATTCAGCCCTTCCATAGCTAGTGCCTTCTCTCTGGGGTTACCTCCCATTTGTGCTGTATATATCGTGTATGTATATAGTCATTTGCATGTTGTCTCTCCCATGACCATCTGAGCTTTTTGGGGATGGCGATGTACAGTGTTTTCCCTTTGTATCCTCAGAGCTTAGCTTAGAATCTGGCACATCGGAAGCACTTGATGGATCCTTGTTTATTGAAAATGGTACTGTATTTAAGCTTCTATTAGTAATGTGTGTGTGTGTGTGTGTGTGTGTGTGTGTGTGTGTGTGTGTGTGTGTGTGTGTACGCAGAGCAGGGAATCAATTACAAGACTGCTGATCAATTAATTCCTCACAACCTAACTGATGAAAATACAGGGCGTAAAGGGCAGTTAATATAAACGAGACAATGAGATATAAAAGTAGATTTCTTTTGGACTTTTTGCACCTTGTAAAGGGTGTGTGTGTGCACCCCTTTATACCCTAGTTAAAGGAGTAAAGGAAGTATTAAAAAATGGCTTATGCTTCCCCATTCCTTTAGAGACCAGGAGGAAGTACCTTAATTTGAAGGAATTATAGGGACTTGACCACCAGATTAAGGCAAAGTACAAAACTGACAGCATTCTAAAGCTAGGCTTCCATGTGCTCCTCTTGCAAGATACTTGCTTGTGGGTGGAATGAGGGGGTGGAAGAGAAATGTTTCCACCTTCTTCGTTACATTCTGTAAGAGTTTCAAGAGGAAAAGTGACAGGCAAAGTTTGGAGCAAGAAGCCTTTATTATGGCACATTTTTTACACAAATTTTTACACACACATTTTTACAAGAGAAGGCTCAAATTCTAACCTGAGGTACCCAGGAGTGGAAACATGAAGATAACAAGAAAAGTAGATAACTAGAAAAGTTTCTTAATCTCTGATTTGTTGTTGAGTCATTTTTCAGTCATGATCCCATTTGGGATTTTCTTGGCAAAGATACTGGAGTGGTTTACCATTTCCTGCTCCAGCTCATTTTACAGATGAGGAAGCTGAGGCAAACAGGGTTATTTGACTTGCCCAGCGTCACACAGCTAACAAGTGTCTGAGGCCAGATTTGGAATCATGAAGGATTGTCTTCCTAACTCTCTAGCACTCTATCCACTGTACCATCTAGTTGCCCTGACCTCTTATAGGACAGTGTTTAAGCCATGACAAAGAAAAAAGGGGGGGCATTAATGTTGATCCTGAAGAGAGGCTACCCTTGGACTTTAACACCTTGAGTCACTAGCTCTGTGTCACTCCCTCTAATTGATGAGTAAAATAGGTCCTGTTTCCTATATAACAAGGAAGAAAAGGTAACAGCTATGGGTTTTTGTCATAGTCAGGATTGACTTCGTTTATTTATTTATTTGGTTATTCATTCATTCACTCACTTATTTGTTTGTTTTTTATTTTTTATTCATTCATTCTTTTATTTTTTTATTTGTTTAGACATTCATTTATTTATCTATGTCTCTATCTGTCTGTCTGTCTAGATGTTTGTTTGTTTATTTATTGAGGGGGCCAGGTTCTTATTCAGCTGTGTCTGATTATTTACCATATCTTACTTCATAAACAGGGAGGCACTCAGGCATTGTCACAACTATGCAAGCATGGGGTATGGAAGTTTGCAGAAAGAGCATGTTGGGGATGCCAAAGGACATGGGTGTAGAGCAGAGACTCTACCTCAAGTAAGTTCAGAAAGGCCTACAATATGGAAGCTTTTGGGAGTCTTTAAGTCACATCTCTAAGGTCACACAATGTCTGAGGACAGATTTGAATTCAAGACCTCTAGGTTGTGCTGTGCTACCCAGCTGCCCATATGTTCTGGTTGGGTCTTAATTGCTTGCTTGATAGTTGCTTTGCTCCAATTAACTTGAAAATTATACTTCTTTGCTTATTCTAGCTTCCTTTCACCTTGATGTCTACAATTCCCATGGTTCTGTACAGTAGTAAATGATTCAAAAAATATTCAAGGCCTCATATAACTGGAAGATTGGTTAACCCTGTTAGCGGTCAATTATCCTGCCGGCAAGTTCACCAGATACAATTAAAACCAAATGGATTTTTTGAAGAAAAAAAAAATGAGTTCCTTAGTGTTCATGCAACCCTAGAATCTTTAAGTGAACATGAAACTAAGGGGTTTTTTTTCCCTCCTTTGTTTTGCTTTCGAAACAATGATGTCATGAATAGAGAATAATGTCTCTGAAAAAGATATCAAGGTTTATTGATCCAGAAAAAAAAAATCTTGATCAAGGCAAAACTAAAAGTCATTATGTCCTTCATGAAGCAATATATCTAACTGTTTGTTGAAACATGACTTCACCACATGTGTTCCAACAAACCAAATTTCCAATTTAACCAACCCCCTCCTCCCCTCTCCCCCCCAAAAGAAAAGCATAGCTGTGAGCATTCTTCATTGTGTTTATGGATTTTTCAAAGGCAATAAGTTTGTTTTAAACAATCGCTAATAGTAAGGTCAGAAACCTAGAAATGTATCCTTCCCTTTAAGATTCCTGAGTAAATGGGAGATATCTTTTTATATGGTCTTTATAGCATCTGATATATTAAAGGAATTATAAAAAGTAATAGCTAGGAATGTATATGTATATGTAGGTATACAAGTTATATATGTATACTCATGTATGTATATATGTATATGTATATATACAAACTATATATGTGTATGTATATGTACATAAGTATGCACATAAGTGTGTATGTATATAGATAGATGATAGAGAGAGAGATAGAGAGATGATAGATAGATGATAGAGATGGATGGATGGATGGATGATAGATGAATAGATAATGATGGTGGTGATAGATATATGAGATAGATAGATAGATAGATAGATAGATAGATAGATAGATAGATAGATAGATAGATAGATAGATAGATAGATAGATAGACAGACAAATGTGTTTGTGTGTAATTCCAACAGCCAAGTAACTGAACAAGAGAAGAAAATCCCACTCTTTACTGGTAATATAGAATTACCAAGGCCTTAGGAGGTCATCCAGTCTATCTCTCTTTAGGTTTAACAATAAACCTCTTAGGGGGCGGCTAGGTGGCACAGTGGATAAAGCACCGGCCCTGGATTCAGGAGTACCTGAGTTCAAATCCGGCCTCAGACACTTGATACTTACTAGCTGTGTGACCCTGGGCAAGTCACTTAACCCCCATTGCCCCCCCCCCAAAAAAAAACAAAAAAAACCCCAATAAACCTCTTAGACCTAAGAGTTTCTATCCCAGGCACCTCTGTGGTTCAGGGAAAACCCCTGAAGCAAAGTTGGAAAAACAACATTGCCATGATGAATTGTATTGATGCTATGATTAGAAGTACCACTATATCCTTTGGAAGACCTAAATGACATGACAATATAGGTGTACATGTCAGTTCTGCTCAGTATGATGAATGAATGAAGTATTCAAATTGGAGGGGAAATGGAGCAGCCTTTTGCAAATTATCCCTTATCTTTGGCTGGGTTGTCCACCTTCTCTCTTTTTTTATTTGACTTTTTAAAGAAAACTCACAGTTCTTTCCACAACTTGTGTTATTAATCTACCCTAAAGCCTAACATCATTCACTTCAGAAAACTCTTCCTTCTAGCTAAGAAAAAAATCCATCATTCTCTAACAATTCATTACCTACCTTTGGAACCACCCCAGGGCTTGAATTTCAGAGACTCAAGAGCTTGAATGAGTAGCCAAGGTTATCATCCAGTCTGTTAGATGCTTTATTGTTTTTCTAAAGTCAGGAGTCATTTCAGGGAAAGCAGGGTTGGTATGTTTGTTTTTTTAGGACTTTTGTTTGAAGAAGTCACTTGAGGTGAAGCAAAATGATAGAATGGAAAGAACACCAACTGGGCCAGGACTTTGGAGATCTGGGTTTTCTAGTCATTGTTGATGGGGTATTGCACCTGGAATCAAGGAGACCTGGGTCCTAATCCCAGATCAGATGTAGATCCCCAGTTCTACTAATAAAATCACTTAACTCCTCTCTCAGTTCTATTATGGGAGCATTCCAGGCTGTTGCTCTCCACACTACCAGTAGCGGTCATGATGGAGGCAGGGAGAGAGATGTTATATACTTTATACTATTCCCATATGTTTTTGCTTTCTCCTATCAGGTTTCTATTTTTAAAAAGCTTTTCATTCTACAGTCAATCCTCAACTTTTGTGGGGGTAACATTCCTAGAAAATGGTGCAAAAGTTAAAAAATGTAAATGTTGATACATTGAACCAATGGGAAATTGGAGGTTAGGTTCCCATGACCATCAAAAACTATAATCTTTGACTAGAAATTGCTGAAAATAGACTTTTGTGCATATAATTCTTTATAACAAAAATAATAATTCTGATAACATGTACTTTTTCTAACACAGTAACCATGAAAAGCCCATAAAATGCAGTAGACAAAATAAAATTGGTAACATGCAAAACATTTTTCTTGCTGTCAGTACCCTAGAATTCGGTCACCTTTTGTGCTAACATCTTAATTAAAAAACAAAACATTGATTTCAGAAAAATATTTATTTTCATAATGTATGAAATCTATAGTACCATAAATACTATATAAAAATAAAATTCTTAAAACCAAAACATTTTTTAACCTGAACTTTACCTTCCACTGTGTCAGACAGCAGTGTGAGGGCATTGTACTATATATAACAAATCGTTGATTCCTTAACACCAAACACCAATGGTACATGCCATTGGATTTGTTGACAGCAGCTGTAGACATTCTGGCATGAAGTTAATCTAACACCTTTATTTTCTCACTGAGCTGCTTCACTGAGTTTGCATGCTTGGACTTAGAGCCCAAAGGTCTTGCACTATGCTTTGGGGGCATAATTGCAACATAAAACTTGAGTTTTGAAGGCAACTAATGAAAATATACAGTGGATACAAGGGGAGTTCTTTACAATGGTAGGGTGAACAAGACTAGTGAAGAGCATAGTAGGATACCATCCACCCCACAAACTTACATACAGTGTACCTCATGGTTTTCTCTAGCGCACGTAGATGTGAATGTGTCTGGTTGCCAACATAAAAGTGAAAATGAGGTTACTAATAAAATCACATGAGTGCTTGAAATTGGGAAAATTGAACAGATGAATGTTGAGGACTGACTGTATATAATTTAGAAAGAAGTATTTGGTATGGGAACATCTGTTTAAAATGTTCTTATTGATTACTATTAGTGGACATTTTGAGGTCCACAATTTTAGAATGGCAATTTGTTGTTTTATCGGTTCATGAAAGACGATGAACTTCTGATATATGAATTCAAGCTACTAGGTTATGTCTAGGCCATTGGGGTAAAGTGACTTGCCCAGGGTCACACAGCTAGTAAGTGTCAAGTGTCTGAGGCTGGATTTGAACTCAGGTCCTCCTGGCTCCAGGGCCAGTGCTCTCTATCCACTGGACCACCTAGCTGCCCATAGGTTATATCTTGATAAGTATTCAGTAGCTACTAAATCTTTGCAGTCTGCAATATATGTTTCACAGTTTCTAGCATCTCCTTGTATAGACTGCATTTACAAAAATACAGATTCCTTCGCGATTAGCCCATCCAGTGGTAATGACCGGGTTCTGAATTGACATCATGAACTCCTCTGTTTCCATGAAAAATATTAATAATTCTGCCATTTGGTCAACAATTTTTGTCAATATATTATTAATTTCATTAATATGGATGTTACCGATGGAGAAGCTTTTTATTCCATTATTGGATTCTTATTTGTTTCACAGAATCCATTCAGGGAGAAGGCTCTTTTGGTTATGATCTACAAATCCAATGGTATGTACCAGTTTATGGACTTTACTCTTACCCTTTGAAATGATGTCTGTTTATTCCCAAAATATTTCCATTGGGTTTTGACTTGTTTATCTTGTGCTCTGAGAATGGCCATCAATCTACTTCCTTGTTTTTAATGAGGAAATGTTTATCTTTATAGCTGCTTTAGGGGTAAAGGTGATAATGATTATTGTTAGCCCTGATTTTCTCACTAATTAGTTGTTACTGAAAGCAAGTGGATTAATGTCTTAGAGTCTCAAGTCTCTACCAGCCCTGATATTCTATGATTAGGTAGTAGGAATTATATTTTGCTAATACAGAAAATTTGCATGTTTCCACTGTCCTCCAAAAGATCAACATTTTTCATTTCAGACTCAGTAAATAATAACAGTGGAATCTAGCATTAGTTTCCTCCCCAGCACTGGGGAATTGAGGGTGGTGCTTCTTGTTTCCATTGAATCCACAGCTGGAGAGCTTCCAAATATGGGCTTGAATACATAAGACTAAACACATGGGATTAATTTTTATTGAGTCAATGTAATTGTCAGAAATACCACTATTCAATAAGATACAGAGTTGTCTTTTCAGAGGGCATCAAATGCTCCACATTTAGACTAATTGCACTATTGGCAGGAGTTAAACAATAATGAACATTCTATAGAGTGGGGTCGGAAGAAGGTAAGAATCTGAATTAAAGACATACCTGACATTCCAACCTATACCATGCAAACTAATCACCCCAACAGAGTCAGTAGTAAGGCAACCTTGAGCAGAGGAATGCCATGTAAAACAATGCTTCCCTACCTCAGTTTCTTCATTTGTAAAATGTGGATGATATAATTTGTGTTACTTATTTTAAAGCACTTTGAAAACTATAAGGAGCCATGGAAATATTAGATTATTTTTATAAGAATAAAATATCTGTAAATTTATGTTTATTCTGTATATTCTTACAGATATACTTGGTGTCTTCCCCATTTATACCATATACTCCTTGACAACTTCTTTGTATTTGCATATTCAGTACTTAGCACAGTACAGGGCACAGAGGAAGCACTTCATAAATGTGTATGATTTAATTAATTGATTGATTAGGATTTCAATCCACAGAAATGAAAGCAGGACCTTCCAGATGTTGGAAACAGTGTGAGCTAGGGCAAAGAGTTGGGAATTCCAAGAAGGAAAGGATAGACAGTTATTGTCCACATGTAACTGACTCTTCATTAAAGCTCTCTGTAAAAAAAACAAACAAGCAAACAAAAAAAATAGCCCTGGGTCCCCTGCCTGGGGAGTTTAGGTTGTTTCTTTTTCCTTATATCAGATTCATGGCTAGAGAGCTCCCAAATATGGGCTCAGTGCCATAGAACTTAACAATTACATGTGAAGTTTGATGGACCTTGCTCAATGCTGCTTCCCACTGGAAAAGAGAAGTAGGATTAACACTCTTTGCTAAAACTACCCCAAACGAGGCCCAAACGAATCAAACAATTTTATTTTTGAATGGTTTCCACTCAGTTAAACCTCTTGGGTGATTCAGTTTAGAAAATGAATTTCTTTACAGTGAAAATGTGTTTGGCAGCTCCACTGCGGACAAAGTTCATCTTAAGGGCAAAGGACTAAGAAACTCTTGCTATGTAATTAGGTCACATTATTGGTTACCAAGGGGAAGAGGCTCAGGTTTAGGCCACATTTAATGCATGAAATGGATAATTGATCTTTCATATGGCACTTTGCCATTGTTATCAGTTCTTTGTATAAAATATGTGCTGTGGTATTGAATCCAATCCCCTCATTGCTACCCTTGTCCATCTGAAAAGGATGCCCTCAAAATCCCTCAGTGAGATGGGGAGGAGGAGTGGGAACATGAGAGAACTCAAAATGAAGAGAATGACACCATTTAGATTCCCAGAATTATTGAATCTCAGCATTGGAAAGAGCCTAACCTCCTTCACAATACTGTACCTAGCAAGGGGCAATCCAGCTTATGCTAGACTCATTTTCTCTATTTTACTTTCAGTGAGAGGGCAGGAATCACAATCACCCAAAGCAGCCCATTCTACTTTAAGCTAGCTGCCATATTAGGAAGTTTTCCTTTACATTTAGCCTAAGTCAGAGGGCAGTGTCCCTTGGAATTGTGGGCAGAGAGTGGGCCACAGAATCAAGAAAACCAGGCTTCAAGTCTTCTGATACATACTAATTGTGTCACCTTGTTCACGTCATTTCACCTCTCAAAGACCTAGGCATCTCTCTAAGATTTTAAGTACTAGAGAAGGTGCTGGAAAGTTCCGGGTCTTATTTTCTTTAAAGCCTACATTTTCTTTATTTACAAATTCTATCCACTAATTTTTCCACCTTTCTTACTAAAACATATCTTTTGCTATTGTAACTGGGCTTTGGAGCCCGTCCAGATCACCTAAGATGGGGACATCTATGTAGGAGATGTCAAGGACCTGCTCCTTGGAAAAGATATTCTATGATCTCCTACCATGTGGATGGGACACTAATTTATGATTTTGTAAAGTAGAACTTGTTAAAAGTTATTTATCTTCAGGATTTTAATCCATATTTGACTTTTTCTTCACTTCTTTCTGTCTCCATGTTCTAAATATATGTAATGAGGGCTATCCCAAATCAACAAGTCCTTCAGTGGCAAATATACTTCCCCAGAAGTGGCTGGGGCAATTCAGTCCAACTTACAAAGGCAGACATGCTAAAATAAACCAGCTGACCACTTCACTCAGTCGTCAATCATTAGTAGTGCTAGTATTTGTCCTCATCCCAGAAATATCAACGTGCTATTTGCCTGCTTTCAATTTGATTTGGAAGGATTATGGGAGACCACAGAATAGGCTCACTGTATCTATGCCAATGTCAAACAGCAGCCACACTGCCAGACAGCTTTCATCCGTATGTTAGACCTGAGGTTATCCTCAAAAATGTTCTAGAGATGAAGTTTCTCACTTTTCCTTTTAGACTGGTTTGCTTCATTTCGTTTTGTTGGCCAGTAATGGTCGCATGCTATGGAACCATATGGAGTAATTAAAGCCAAAGATGTGGGCTCTAAAGGGTCCTCACCAGCCACATAAAATATTTGTGATTTGGACAGAGATCTTTACTACAGATTGGTTGTTCTGGGTTTTTGAAGTAAGTCTATTCACAGGTTTTCTCTCCTACCTATCTCCATTTGCATCATTATAGCCATTGAAAGTGATAATAATAGCTGGCATTTATATAACAAATGGTTGTAAGACACCTTTCCCCAGGTTAATTCATTTGGGGACACACTTCCTTGAATTCTGACCTTGTCTTTCCCAACATATTTAGTTTGATCTTGTTCTTTTCTTTTATTCATAAGTCTCCTTCAATTAACCAATATATATTTATTAAGTGCCTACTATATTCCAGACACTATGCTAGGCATAGGAGGTACATATGCTAAAATAAGACAGTGTCTGCCTTTGTGAAGGTTATATTTTATTAGGGGTATGAAACATGTCAGTCAAGCAAGAAGCATTTATTAAGAACTTACTATGTGTCTGTCACTTGTGCTATGTCTGGTCTAAGGATTCCAGATAGTGGGAATTTTAGTTGGGGGTGTGGGGAGAAAAATATAAAGTCTTATATATTGCTTTTGAAAATCAGCTTCCCAACTGTGAATGACTTGACTATTCTCAACAATACAATGATCCAAGATAAGCCCAAATGACTATTGATGAAACCTACTATCTACCTCCAATGAAAGAACTGATATTGGTAGAACAGACTGAAGCATGCTATTTTTCATTTTCTTTCATTTTTTCCTTTTAATCAAGTTTTCTTGTACAAAATGACAAATATGGTAATGTTTTACATAATCATACATGTATAACCCATATCTGATTGCTTGCTGCCTCAGTGAGGGGGGAGATGGGAGGAAAGGAAGGAGGGATAAAAACTGGAACCCAAAACTATAAATAAAAATATTTATTACATTAAAAAAAGAAAAAAGAAAGAAAATCAGCTTCCCAACTGCAAAACAGGGAAAGGCATATCTAGAAAGCAGTTTATGTGGAAAGGTCTAGAGATCTGAATGGACTCAAAGCTTGATATGTCAATGGTGTAATATAGAAGCCAAAAGAGCTAATACAATCTCAGAAGGCTTTAAAAGAAACTGTCCAAGAGTAAGGAAGTGATAATCCGTCTTCCCACTCTGTCTGGGTCAAATCATATTTGAAGTGCTGGGTTTAGTTGTGGAGGAACATTTTAGTTAGTTCATTGATAATCTAGAGAGTATTTGGAGAAGGGCAACTAAGAAAGTGAAGGACTGAGTTCTTGTTATATGAGTACTGGTTAAAGGAACTTGGAGGGGTAGGATTTCAAGTATCAGAAGGGCTATCATGTCCAACAGAGATTGGGTTTGGGATCATCTATTTAGGCTGGAATGGATACTAGAGGTCATCAAGTCCCATCCCCTCATTCTAAATGAGATGAGGAAACTGAGGCAGAAGGAGGTTAAGTAACATGCTCAGATTCTCACTGCTAATATTAAGCAGTGCCTTTGCTCACTCCAAGTCCAGCACTTGATCCGCCATGCCACCTTGCTTTGCTTGGCAATGAAAACAGCCGTAAGTAGAAGATCAGAAAGTAAGGCCATTAAAAAAATCAGGAGTAAAAGCATGGCAAACAAATAGAGAAATTCTAAAAGCAAGAGAACTTGCTGAGCATGCCTCTCCTAAAGCAGAAAGGTAGAGACCAATGAGGGAGAAGGAAGGTGAAAAAATAGACATATATAACTAGATTTTTCCATCTGGGAAATAAGGTCTCTACTACTTTTTTGTTTCATATTTGGATTTTTGCCCAGAATCTGATATAACACCTCATGAAACCTTAATACTGAAATGAATCACAGAAGTAGGCAGTGCAATTTGTGAAATAATCATCTTCAGGAATATTATAGAAAAGTGAAGATAGTGAAATCAGGTCAGGTTTCAATATCTTTTTGGTTGCTAATGCCAAATAGAGTAGGTGTTGCACATAGCTGGTGTAAAGAATTAAAAAAAAAATGTATGACTTCTGATACCCCAAGAAGATAATGTTCTGCTAAGTATCCTGTCCAAACTGAAATCTTTTACTTCACTTTTTCGTTTAAGTGACTGAAATTCCACCAATAAGGAAGGAAGGAAGGGAGGGAGGGAGAGAGGGACAGAGAGAGAGGGAGGGAAGGAGGAAGGGAGGAAAGAAGGAAGGAAGGAAGGAAGGAAGGAAGGAAGGAAGGAAGGAAGGAAGGAAGGAAGGAAGGAAGGAAGGAAGGAAGGAAGGAAGGAAGGAAGGAAGGAAGGAAGGAAGGAAGGAAGGAGGGAAGGAGGGAAGGAAGGAAGGGAGGGAGGAAGGGAGGGAGGGAGGAAGGAAGGAAGGAAGGAAGGAAGGAAGGAAGGAAGGAAGGAAGGAAGGAAGGAAGGAAGGAAGGAAGGAAGGAAGGAAGGAAGGAAGGAAGGAAGGGAAGGAAGGAAGGAAGGAAGGAAGGGAGGGAGGGAGGGAGGGAGGGAGGGAGGGAAGGAGGGAAGGAAGGAAGGAAGGAAGGAGGGAGGGAGGGAAGGAAGGAAGGAAGGAAGGAAGGAAGGAAGGAAGGAAGGAAGGAAGGAAGGAAGGAAGGAAGGAAGGAAGGAAGGAAGGAAGGAAGGAAGGAAGGAAGGAAGGAAGGAAGGAAGGAAGCATTTATTAAGCACTTACTATTATATGCCAAGCACTGTGCTAAGTATTTAGGTTAATAAGTAGCATATTATCATTGGCTAGGATGAAGACCTAGAAGAAGAGGATTTGGTTATCAAATTTATAGATGCCACAGAATTAGGAGGTATAGATAACACATTTGATGACAAAATCAGTATTCAAAAAGATTTGACTAGTCTGAAATAATAGGACAAAGCTAAGAAGATGAAATTTAATAGGGAGATGTAAAAAAAAAACTCTTTCAGTTAAGTTAAAAACAAATCAACTATATGCATACAAGATCGGGAAGGTCCAGATTAGGGCATAGCATATGAAGGAGACCTAGGGATTTTAGATGATTGTAATTAAATAAATTCAATATGTATCAAAATGGTCCAATATGACAGCCAAAAATGCTAATGGAATCTTGGGTTGCCTCAATAGAAGGCCAGTATCCAGAACAAAGAAAGTCATTGTTCCATTGAGCTCTGAGCTGGTCAGACCACCCTTGGGGTGTGGTACTCGGTTCCAGATGTCACACTTTAAGGGGGATTTTAGCATACTGGAGAGTCCTCAGAGGAAGGTGACTAATGTGATGAGGAATCTGGAAAGTAGTTTGTATAAGGAAAAGTTGAAGGAACTAAGAGATATTTATCTCAGGGAAGAGAAAGCTTAGAGAGATACACTATTTCTAAATACTTGAAGGCCTATAATATGAATTAGAGAATAGACATTTTATGTACATATAGCTCCAAAAGGCAGAACGAAGACTTATGAAAAGCAGATTTTGACTTAATATAAGCAAGAACTTTCTAACAATCAGAAAGGAAAAGGACACTTCAGACACTAGTGAGGTTCCCATTGCTGAAAGTGTTCGTACAAAGGCTAGATAGGCTAGGTAGAATAGTAATTAGAGGAGAGATACCTTATTATTACATTAGTATACAACAGGTGTAACCAGCGCTAGTCTGGGCATGCCTAGTTCTCTTAACACAGAGGTGTCCTTGAAGGACCATTGAAGTATGTCTAGATTGCCTAACCTGGAGGCCTGCCTCCCATATCACTCTGGTGGGGGTAAATTCCTTTGATTGGCTGCCTGCATCTTTAAAGTGGATGAGACTGAACTACTTGCTTTTCAGACACTCTTATCTGACACATCAAGAGGATAAAGATTCCAGTTAAACCATGGTAAGGACACCATGAACTGAACCAGGGAGAATGGAATGACTTGCCTTTCCCTGATCCCTCTCTTTTATTCTGGCTCTGAGAAATGGGCATGAGAACTCTTTGTGTTGGTTCTATATTTTTTATCCTCTTTGGTTTCAGGTAGCAGAGGTGATTCCCATGGGAAGGGACCTAGGAGTTCAAGGCATGGTGACCAGGGCAACCAAGATTATAGCTAGTTCAGGGCATGGAAGCCCTGAGAAGCCAGGGTGACAGAAGCTTGAGCTCAATGGAAGTTTGGGGCATGGAATTGGGACTCTGTTCTATGGGACCCAAGTTAAGTCGTGAACCTAATCCTCTTCTGCAGAGACTAAAATGAGCTTGGAGGGGGTGGAGGTGTGGGGGGGAGGGAGGGAAAAGATTGTGCCTTCCACACATTGGAGAAGTAAATTTGTATATTTATGATTATACTTTCTGAAGTCCATATTTCTGTATGTGCTAATGCGACTAAATGGAACTGAGCTGCTGAGGACCACCCCCTAAGACTGAGGGAACCACATCAGTGGTGGCTGGATCCATTTACATAGAGCCTCAACTCAATCCCCTTAAGGGTACCAGAGAATTCTGGAATAGAAGTAAAAGCCAACATACCTGCTCTGCAGGGGTATAGGTGGGGGAGCAGAAGAAGTTACACATACCTTTGTATATAAAAATTTCATTGTTTTTTTTTTATCCAAACCTATGATTTCAATGTTCTAGGGAATTCCCAGGAAGAAAGGTCCTGCAAATCAGCATATGTTCTGAAACGCAGAGAGTTGACTGAGGCACTGAGAGATTAAGGCTCAGTCACACAGCTAGTTTGTGTCAGAGGCACCTAGACACATCCATCTTGGGATAAATCATCATTCACCAAATATCTGCAAAGAACAAACACAGCAGAGGCAGCTCCAAAGGAAGACTTAGGCTTAGTTGAGGCAGGACATGTGTTTTAGATATGATTCACTCCAGATCATATAGCCACGGTGAGGAAAAAGATAAGCTCTTTTTCCTACTCCTCTGTAGCAGCTGCTGGAAATGGTCCTTATATTAGTATATTATTGATAGGTAAGATTACCATTCACTTCCACTGCAGATAGATAGGTAGGCATACATATATACAAACATACACACATGCATACATGCACATACATATACACATACATGCACACATACACACATACATATCTTTTTTCATAAAAGTATTTTATTATTTTCCAGTTACATGTAGATATAGTTTTCAACATTTATTTTTATAAGATTTCTAGTCACAAATTTTTCTCCCTCCCCCCTCCCCAAGACAGCAAGCAATCTGACATAGCTTATATATGTACAATCACATTAAACATATTTCTGCATTAGTCATGTTGGGAAAGAAGAATCAGAGCAAAAAGGAAAAACCTCAAAAAAGAAAAACCAAAAAATGGAAATAGTATGGTTCAGTCTGCATGTAGATTCCATAGTTCTTTTTTCCTGGATTTGGAGAGCGTTTTCCATCATGAGTCCTTTGGAACCATCCTGGACCATTGTTTTGCTGAGATGAGTCAAGTCTATCACAGTTGATCAACACACAAACATACATATCTTAAATGCACATTTTTGTATGTAGTTCCACCCCTAAAATGTGAGCTCCTTGAAACCAATGACTATGCTTTTGCTCTTATCTTTAACCTCAGCCCTTAGCACAGTGTACACAATAGTACACAACAGGTACTTAATAAATGCCTGTTGACTAATTGATTGACTAGAAGAAAAAGGGAGAGAAGGGAAGAAGGGAAAGGAAGAGAAAAGATGACCACAGATCATGATCTATCAAGATCATTTGAAAGAACCTGGCATGTTCAGTCTGGAGAAGAAAAGACCTTGGAGGAGCATCTAGGTGGCACAGTGGACAAAGCACCGGCCCTGGATTCAGGAGGACCTGAGTTCAAATCCAGCCTCAGACACTTGACACTTACTATCAGTGTGACCTTGGGCAAGTCACTTAACCCTCATTGTCCCACCCCCTAAAATGGAGAAAAGACATTGAGGGGTGCCACAGGAGGGGAGAGTGGAAGCAATGAAGATAGAAATATTTCTTTATTTAGCTATTTAACTATCATGAGGTCTGTCAGTTGGAAAGGTAATTAGATTTCCTCTAATTGGACCTAGATTATAAATGTGTGATCTATGTGCACGTTTTAGAGAAGTAGTTGTTGTTTAGTTGATTTGCAGTCATGTCTGATTCT